>NC_053389.1:599731691-600032844 GCF_905171765.1 Bufo bufo | reverse complement strand
GGGGTCACATGTGGGGTGTGCCCTTGCATTTTAGCGGCCCTAAAGCGTGAGAAGAAGTGTGGAATATAAATGTCTAAAAAATTTTACGCATTTGGATTCTGTGAGGGGTATGGTGAGTTCATGTGAGATTTTATTTTTTGTCACAAGTTAGTGAAATATGAGACTTTGTAAGAAAAAAAAAATAATAAAAAGATTTCCCCTAACTTGGGCCAAAAAAATGTCTGAATGGAGCCTGACAGGGGGGTGATCAGGGAGTCTATATGGGGTGATCACCCCCCTGTCATTGATCACCCCCTGTAAGGCTCCATTCAGACGTCCGTATGTGTTTTGCGGATCCGATCCATGTATCCTTGGATCCGTAAAAAACATACGGACGTCTGAATGGAGCCTTACAGGGGGGTGATCAATGACAGGGGGGTGATCAGGGAGTCTATATGGGGTGATCACCCCCTTGTCACTGATCACCCCCCTGTAAGGCTCCATTCAGACGTCAGTATGTGTTTTGCGGATCCGATCCATGTATCCGTGGATCCGTAAAAAACTTACGGACGTCTGAATGGAGCCTTACAAGGGGGTGATCAGGGAGTCTATATGGGGTGATCAGGGGTTAATAAGGGGTTAATAAGTGACAGGGGTGTAGTGTAGTGGTGTTTGGTGTTACTTATTACTGAGCTGCCTGTGTCCTCTGGTGGTCGATCCAAGCAAAAGGGACCACCAGAGGACCAGGTAGCAGGTATATTAGATGCTGTTATCAAAACAGCGTCTAATATACCTGTTAGGGGTTAAAAAAATCGCATCTCCAGCCTGCCAGCGAACGATCGCCGCTGGCAGGCTGGAGATCCACTCGCTTACCTTCCGATCCTGTGAATGCGCGCGCCTGTGTGCGCGCGTTCACAGGAAATCTCGCGTCTCGCGAGATGACGCATATATGCGTGACTGTGCCTGCAGCTGCCGCCTCCGGAACGCGATCCTGCGTTAGGCGGTCCGGAGGCGGTTAATGGCATACGGCAAATGGCGTAACGGGGAAAATAAATTAAAACAACCAATTTGCTATCTTTTGTCAAGTCAACTACCCAATAACTTTTTTTTTTATAAAAAGTGATCAAAAAGTCGCACACACTTCAAATTGGTATCACTGAAAAGAACAGAAATATAAATTCATTTTTTTCCCTCAAAGGTTTAAAAATTATTTTTTTCAGTATTAAAACACGAGAAAAATTATACAAGTGTGGTACCGTTGTAACCGTACATACCTGGAGAATGAAGATAACAGGTCAATTTTACTGTATAGTGTACAATGTAAAAAAATAAAATACAAAACCTTCTACTTTCCCAATTCTACCCCATTTGAAAAAAAATTCCGCTTCCTACTACACGGTATGCAACCGTAAATGGTGCCATTACAAAGTACAACTTGTCCTGCAAAAAATAAGCATTCATAAGGCTATGTGAATGGAAAAATAAAAAAGTTAGGATTATGGGAAGGTGGGGAATGAAAAACGGAAACGCGCAAATGGAAAATCTCAGGGTCCTGAAGGGGTTAAAGAGGATGTGTCACCTGTATTTTTTCTTCCTGTTAAAATGAGATGGGGACTTCCTGATTAATTTGGCTGCCTCACCTGTTACCAGCATTTAGAGATGCTTTACAGCAGTCACCATGTGCCATAGTCACAGTGGTCGGGAGGGGACCTCATTGACTTCTATAAGAGCCTTTTTCCAGGCATGCTCTGTGCCCTGTACAGTTGCCAGGAGAGAGTAGATAAGCTGTGATATCACCTACAGTAATTGATATCTGTAACTGTGCCTGTGATAATGAAAACTGTTGAAATGGGATCTGTATAGACAAAGTGATGTTGATTTATAATGCCCACGGCAGCAGATGTTTTCATCCGCGCGACGGGGTGATGCAGCGGCAGGCATCAGAAGTGACAGGGGTGCCGGGGAGCGGGTTAAGTATGACCAGTATGAGGGGCCCAGGCATTATAGAGGTTGGATAACCCCTTTAAGCTTATTAGCCAGTGTGAAAACTGTAGGATTTTAAAAAATATATATAGACTGTGGCCAATAATTTGTTAAACCTCTTTACCATTAAACCCTGATTGAAGCTATGAGCCCTTTTCTGATGCATTCCTTTTTAATGGTACATTTTTCTAGATTTTAAAGAAAAAATTCTTTGATCTTCTTTTCCCATCTTAGGCTACTTTCACACTAGCGTTAATATTTTCCGGTATTGAGATCCGTCATAGGGTCTCAATTCCGGGAAAAAAAGCTTCCATTTTGTCTCCATTTATTGTCAATGGGGACAAAACGTAACTGATCAGAACGGAATGCTCCAAAATGCAGTCCGTTCCATTCTCATACCGGAGAGAAACCCACAGCATGCTGCAGTTTGTTTTCCGTCCTTGGATGCGGAGTAAGATGGCTCCGTTATGACCCACAATGCAAGTCAATGGAGACAGATCAGTTTTCTCTGACAAAATAGAAAATGGATCCGTCCTCCATTGACTTTCAATGGAGTTCATGACGGATCTGTCTTGGGTATGTTACAGATAATACAACTGGATCCGTTCATAACTGATGCAGACGGTTGTATTATCAGTAATGGAAGCGTTTTTACTGAACCCTGCCGGATCCAGCAAAAACGCTAGTGTGAAAGTAGCCTAACCCTAAGTTCACACTTGCGCGTTTTACAGCGCGTTTCTACGCGCTGTAAAACGCTCAACAAGGAGAAACCAATGCTTCTTTATGGGAATGGTTCTCACCTGGACGTTTTACAGCGCGTACGATCGCGCTGTAAAACGCCCGACGCTCAAAAAAGTTCTTGGACTTCTTTGGGGCGTTTTGTCGCGCGTTCCCGTACATAGACTTTCGGGAACGCGCGAGAATGGGCGTTCGCTTGTCTCTGTATGCGCGATTGTAAACGCTGGTACAATCGCGCATACAGAGCGCTCCATCGCGAACGCTCAGGTCTGAACCCAGCGTTAATGATTACTGTGTGTGTATAGCTATGTCCATCTGTAGCCCTTTTATAGTGGCATTTTGCTTTTGTAGGTCATCTGTAATTTTTCTAGAGTCTTTTCAGGAAAATGTGACAACGGAGGGGTTAAAATCAGCCCAGAATGGCATGGTGCCACAGGAGAATGGGCAGTGGCTGTGCCTGGAGCGGTGTTGATGCAGTATTCCGGTGTTCAGGGCAGAGGCTTCAGTTCTCTTCACATCCTGGCTGTGCGCTCACTGCAGAAACCTGGTCTCCTAGCTGCAGACGCACAGCTCTGCATTTTTAGAGGCCAAATTCATTGTAAAGGGCTGACGAACGGTTGCTCAGATACAGGAGAAGGTGCTCATTTATATACCAGTAGCTGGGTGGCAAATCCCTCCTGATTGTCCTTGCCAGGGAATATGACCCGATTAGGAGAGATGCATGTTTTAGGCAAGAACTTTGCACTGCCGTGGCTGTGGCGCTAATGAATCAGCCAGACGTTGGTGTGATTGTGTTCCCTGTGTTTCCATCCTTAATTAAGCAATTATAAGGTCTGCTGATACTCACAAATTCCTTTTGCTTTCTATAATTGGATAGCATTTTTATGCAAATTCAGTTTAAGGGGACAATCTGAAATTTTGGGATCTCTGCAATGAGTCACGATCATGCCGCTTTACGCTGTGCAGAATTAGCCTTGTTAAGAAAACATTATGCTGAGCAATTAACCTCTTGTAAGAGCTGCTGCTGTAGTGGGTTCCTTTCATGATGAAGCGGCATCAAACCACAGAGGGAGTGGTGTTTCCAGGGAGCAGTGTGTCCCCCCCTCCCCTTTTATGTGATCATTGGCTTACGTAGTATTTGGCAGCACAATCTCCTGGAAGATGTCAATGTAAAGCTCTCGTATTAACTCTAGGTGTCATTCTTGCGCTCGGTTTCCTGGTTGTGCGCCTTGCTGTAATTTTTGGAAATGCATTTGTGTAATAATTGTTACAAGACAGCTAAGACAGCTTAGAATGTGATTCTGAAGTGAGCTTTTTCACTGACTGTGTGGCTTCTCTTTTAACGGAAGGCTGATCTCCTGGTCACAGCCAGCAGATGGCGATATTGCAAGTTTTGCAAAGCTTCCTTTGTAATTAGTCGTCTTGGTCCAAGTTGATCTTGCAGTAGTGCTCTCAGCTTTTCTTTATTGTATTTCTTCCTCTTCTCCCTTTCAGCCTCCAGTGTGACTCATCCCTCCAGAACTGTATCTGCATGCCAAATGATTGGCTTGTAATTCAATTAAGGGGAACCTAAGGACTATCTCTCAGCAGTGCTGAAGTTCTTATAGCCCGTTACATCATTGTTAGGATTTTTCCTTTTGAAGTCGGTGAATTTTAACCCTGGTGTGAAGCCATGCTTTCACATGAGTCGCAGTAACGACACACGTGATGCTTATATGTAGACCTTTATTTAATGGTATGGTACTTGATGAGATGAGACAACCCTTGTGCGGTTTTCAGACTTTGCCGTGAATATGCTGTTTGTAACTGTACAAAGGGAGCTGCAACATTAACCCCTTAAAGCATTGGACATGCTTCTTTGTGGAATCAACCACTGCTGCGTTTATCATTGATTGAGGAGTCAACAAAAAGTACATTTTATATTTTTCTTATTTTAATTTATAGCATACTGGCAGTTATAGATGTGTACATGAGGCTATGTTCACGTGCTTTATTTTTTTTTTATATATAGTGTTTCCTCAATAATAATTTCTCGCGTAGAGTCATGCCGCACTATTATGGCCCGAATTGGGTCACTGGTGGTATGGTGTGCAGTTAGCTCCTAGGCTTCTAGTGCAGACTGCTGGTGACTGGCATGGTTTGTCAATGCAGGTGATTTGGAGTTTCACCAAAATATAAGCCCTGACTATTGTACAGATCTATCACAAAATTAACCCCCTTAAAGGGGTTGTCCCACAAAAAATATTCTACATTTTTTCAAACAGCACCTGGATCTGAATACTTTTGTAATTGCATGTAATTAAAAATTTAGCATAGCCACTGAGTTATTCAAGAAAATGTCCAGCTCATCCTTCAACTCCCTCCTGAGCTGTGATAGGGAGAGCATGGACACGCCCCCTTAGCTGCAGCAGAAAAGACCCTCCCCTTGAGCGGCCAGCTTGACATGTTGCGTTCATACAGCCATATGAGGGCTTTATTTTTTGCAGGATAAGTTGTATTTTTTAACCACCCCAGGACCGCCGTACGCAGGATTGCGTCTTTGCGGCGGTCCTGTTGTTCTGGGTGGACGCGCCGGTGCGTCCTCTCGCGAGACGCGAGATTTCCTGTGAACGCGCGCACACAGGCGCGCGCGTTCACAGGATCGGAAGGTAAGCGAGTGGATCTCCAGCCTGCCAGCGGCGATCGTTCGCTGGCAGGCTGGAGATGTGATTTTTTTAACCCCTAACAGGTATATTAGACGCTGTTTTGATAACAGCGTCTAATATACCTGCTACCTGGTCCTCTGGTGGTCCCCTTTGTTTGGATCGACCACCAGAGGACACAGGTAGCTCAGTAATATGTTGCACCAAGCACCACTACACTACACCCCCCCCCCCCCCCCGTCACTTATTAACCCCTTATTCACCCTTGATCACCCCTGATCACCCCATATAGACTCCCTGATCACCCCCCTGTCATTGATCACCCCCCTGTAAAGCTCCATTCAGATGTCCGCATAATTTTTACGGATCCACTGATAGACTGATCGGATCCGTAAAAATCATACGGACGTCTGAATGCAGCCTTACAGGGGAGTGATCAATGACTGTGGTGATCACCCCATATAGACTCCCTGATCACCCCCCTGTCATTGATCACCCCCCTGTAAAGCTCCATTCAGATGTCCGCATGATTTTTACGGATCCACTGATAGACTGATCGGATCCGTAAAAATCATACGGACGTCTGAATGCAGCCTTACAGGGGAGTGATCAATGACTGTGGTGATCACCCCATATAGACTCCCTGATCACCCCCCTGTCATTGATTACACCCCTGTCATTGATCACCCCTCTGTAAAGCTCCATTCAGATGTCCGCATGATTTTTACGGAACCACTGATAGATGGATCCGATCCGCAAAACGCATACGGACGTCTGAATGAAGCCTTACAGGGGCATGATCAATGACTGTGGTGATCACCCCCGTCATTGATTACCCCCCTGTAAAGCTCCATTCAGATGTCCGCATGATTTTTACGGATGCACTGATAGATGGATCGGATCCGCAAAACGCATCCGGACGTCTGAATGAAGCCTTACAGGGGCATGATCAATGACTGTGGTGATCACCCCATATAGACTCCCTGATCACCCCCCTGTCATTGATTACACCCCTGTCATTGATCAACCCCCTGTAAAGCTCCATTCAGATGTCCGCATGATTTTTACGGATGCACTGATAGATGGATCAGATCCGCAAAACTCATCCGGACGTCTGAATGAAGCCTTACAGGGGCATGATCAATGACTGTGGTGATCACCCCATATAGACTCCCTGATCACCCCCCTGTCATTGATTACACCCCTGTCATTGATCAACCCCCTGTAAAGCTCCATTCAGATGTCCGCATGATTTTTACGGATGCACTGATAGATGGATCGGATCCGCAAAACTCATCCGGACGTCTGAATGAAGCCTTACAGGGGCATGATCAATGACTGTGGTGATCACCCCATATAGACTCCCTGATCACCCCCCTGTCATTGATTACACCCCTGTCATTGATCAACCCCCTGTAAAGCTCCATTCAGATGTCCGCATGATTTTTACGGATGCACTGATAGATGGATCGGATCCGCAAAAATCATCCGGACGTCTGAATGAAGCCTTACAGGGGCATGATCAATGACTGTGGTGATCACCCCATATAGACTCCCTGATCACCCCCCTGTCATTGATTACACCCCTGTCATTGATCAACCCCCTGTAAAGCTCCATTCAGATGTCCGCATGATTTTTACGGATGCACTGATAGATGGATCGGATCCGCAAAACTCATCCGGACGTCTGAATGAAGCCTTACAGGGGCATGATCAATGACTGTGGTGATCACCCCATATAGACTCCCTGATCACCCCCCTGTCATTGATTACACCCCTGTCATTGATCAACCCCCTGTAAAGCTCCATTCAGATGTCCGCATGATTTTTACGGATGCACTGATAGATGGATCGGATCCGTAAAAATCATCCGGACGTCTGAATGAAGCCTTACAGGGGCATGATCAATGACTGTGGTGATCACCCCATATAGACTCCCTGATCACCCCCCTGTCATTGATTACACCCCTGTCATTGATCAACCCCCTGTAAAGCTCCATTCAGATGTCCGCATGATTTTTACGGATGCACTGATAGATGGATCGGATCCGCAAAACTCATCCGGACGTCTGAATGAAGCCTTACAGGGGCATGATCAATGACTGTGGTGATCACCCCATATAGACTCCCTGATCACCCCCCTGTCATTGATTACACCCCTGTCATTGATCAACCCCCTGTAAAGCTCCATTCAGATGTCCGCATGATTTTTACGGATGCACTGATAGATGGATCAGATCCGCAAAACGCATCCGGACGTCTGAATGAAGCCTTACAGGGGCGTGATCAATGACTGTGGTGATCACCCCATATAGACTCCCTGATCACCCCCCTGTCATTGATTACACCCCTGTCATTGATCAACCCCCTGTAAAGCTCCATTCAGATGTCCGCATGATTTTTACGGATGCACTGATAGATGGATCCGATCCGCAAAACGCATCCGGACGTCTGAATGAAGCCTTACAGGGGCATGATCAATGACTGTGGTGATCACCCCATATAGACTCCCTGATCACCCCCCTGTCATTGATCACTCCCCCTGTCATTGATCACCCCCCCTGTCATTGATCACCCCCCCTGTCATTGATCACCCTCTGTAAGGCTCCATTCAGACATTTTTTTGGCCCAAGTTAGCGGAATTATTTTTTTTTTTTCTTACAAAGTCTCATATTCCACTAACTTGTGTCAAAAAATAAAATCTCACATGAACTCACCATACCCCTCACGGAATCCAAATGCGTAAAATTTTTTAGACATTTATATTCCAGACTTCTTCTCACGCTTTAGGGCCCCTAGAATGCCAGGGCAGTATAAATACCCCACATGTGACCCCATTTCGGAAAGAAGACACCCCCAGGTATTCCGTGAGGGGCATATTGAGTCCATGAAAGATTGAATTTTTTGTCCTAAGTTAGCGGAACGGGAGACTTTGTGAGAAAAAAATTAAAAATATCAATTTCTGCTAACTTGTGCCAAAAAAAAAAAAATTCTATGAACTCGCCATGCCTCTCATTGAATACCTTGGGGTGTCTTCTTTCCAAAATGGGGTCACATGTGGGGTATTTATACTGCCCTGGCATTCTAGGGGCCCCAAAGCGTGAGAAGAAGTCTGGTATCCAAATGTCTAAAAATGCCCTCCTAAAAGGAATTTGGGCACCTTTGCGCATCTAGGCTGCAAAAAAGTGTCACACATCTGGTATCTCCGTATTCAGGAGAAGTTGGGGAATGTGTTTTGGGGTGTCATTTTACATATACCCATGCTGGGTGAGAGAAATATCTTGGTCAAATGCCAACTTTGTATAAGAAAATGGGAAAAGTTGTCTTTTGCCAAGATATTTCTCTCACCCAGCATGGGTATATGTAAAATGACACCCCAAAACACATTCCCCAACTTCTCCTGAATACGGCGATACCACATGTGTGACACTTTTTTGCAGCCTAGGTGGGCAAAGGGGCCCATATTCCAAAGAGCACCTTTAGGATTTCACAGGTCATTTACCTACTTACCACACATTAGGGCCCCTGGAAAATGCCAGGGCAGTATAACTACCCCACAAGTGACCCCATTTTGGAAAGACACCCCAAGGTATTCCGTGAGGGGCATGGCGAGTTCCTAGAATTTTTTTATTTTTTGTCACAAGTTAGTGGAAAATGATGATTTTTTTTTTTTTCATACAAAGTCTCATATTCCACTAACTTGTGACAAAAAATAAAAACTTCCATGAACTCACTATGCCCATCAGCGAATACCTTGGGGTCTCTTCTTTCCAAAATGGGGTCACTTGTGGGGTAGTTATACTGCCCTGGCATTCTAGGGGCCCAAATGTGTGGTAAGGAGTTTGAAATCAAATTCTGTAAAAAATGACCTGTGAAATCCGAAAGGTGCTCTTTGGAATATGGGCCCCTTTGCCCACCTAGGCTGCAAAAAAGTGTCACACATCTGGTATTGCCGTACTCAGGAGAAGGTGGGGAATGTGTTTTGGGGTGTCATTTTACATATACCCATGCTGGGTGAGAGAAATATCTTGGCAAAAGACAACTTTTCCCATTTTTTTTATACAAAGTTGGCATTTGACCAAGATATTTATCTCACCCAGCATGGGTATATGTAAAAAGACACCCCAAAACACATTCCCCACCTTCTCCTGAGTACGGAGATACCAGATGTGTGACACTTTTTTGCAGCCTAGGTGGGCAAAGGGGCCCATATTCCAAAGAGCACCTTTCGGATTTCACAGGTCATTTTTTACAGAATTTGATTTCAAACTCCTTACCACACATTTGGGCCCCTAGAATGCCAGGGCAGTATAACTACCCCACAAGTGACCCCATTTTGAAAAGAAGAGACCCCAAGGTATTTCGTGATGGGCATAGTGAGTTCATAGAAGTTTTTATTTTTTGTCACAAGTTAGTGGAATATGAGACTTTGTAAGAAAAAAAGAAAAATTAAAAAAATCATCATTTTCCACTAACTTGTGACAAAAAATAAAAAGTTCTATGAACTCACTATGCCCATCAGCGAATACCTTAGGGTGTGTACTTTCCGAAATGGGGTCATTTGTGGGGTGTTTGTACTGTCTGGGCATTGTAGAACCTCAGGAAACATGACAGGTGCTCAGAAAGTCAGAGCTGCTTCAAAAAGCGGAAATTCACATTTTTGTACCATAGTTTGTAAACGCTATAACTTTTACCCAAACCATTTTTTTTTTACACAAACATTTTTTTTTTATCAAAGACATGTAGAACAATAAATTTAGAGCAAAATTTATATATGGATGTCGTTTTTTTTGCAAAATTTTACAACTGAAAGTAAAAAATGACATTTTTTTGCAAAAAAATCGTTAAATTTCGAATAATAACAAAAAAAGTAAAAATGTCAGCAGCAATGAAATACCACCAAATGAAAGCTCTATTAGTGAGAAGAAAAGGAGGTAAAATTAATTTGGGTGGTAAGTTGCATGACCGAGCAATAAACGGTGAAAGTAGTGTAGGTCAGAAGTGTAAAAAGTGGCCTGGTCTTTCAGGGTGTTTAAGCACTGGGGGCTGAGGTGGTTAAGGGCACCATTTAATTTACTGTGTCAATTACAAAATGGAAAAAAAATACTTTGTGGTTTAAATTGATAGAAAAAAAACCACACAATTCCAACGGGTTCTATGTGGTAATATTGACATGACGTCCGTTCTGCAGCCCAATATGAATACGACAATGTGAAACTTGTATGGGTTTTTTATTTTTGTTTTACTATTTAAAAAAAAAAAAAAAAAAAACTTTGAGAAAATCTGAATATTCTTTAAGTTTGTATTTTTTTTATATTTTTTTTATTTTAAATCTTTTATATTTTCATCCACAGAGCTGTATGACTGCTGTTTGCAGAATGAACTGTTGTTCTTATTGGTACCATTTTTGTGGTACATACAACTGTTTGATCATTGTTCAAATTTTTTGGAGGGGAGAATATGACTAAAAAAAAATGGCGAATTGTGGGTTTCATTTTTATTTTTTTTCCGTTAGTGTTCACCGCACAGGAATTTTTTATTTATTTTTAATAGTTCAGACATTTTCGGATGCAACGATACCGGATACATTTATTCTTTTATTGTAAATAGATTTTTATATATAAACCCTGGAAAGTTTTTTTTTTTTTTCTTTTTACCCAAATAGAGATCTATTAGGGTGAATAGGATATTTACACTGTCCCTGTTGCACTGTGCCTCCTGCACACAGCAGCAGGAAACTTACCATGGCAGGCCTGGAAGGCTTCAGTAGCGTCCAGACTGCCATGGTAACCAACCGGAGCCCCGCGATTTCACTGCCGGGGCTCTGATCGGAAGGCAGAGGGAGCCGCATCCCTCTGTCATACCTCACAAGTGCTGTGATCTGTGTTGATTGCGGCACCTGAGTGGTTAAATGACTGGGTTTAGGGGGATCGCTGTTCCCTGTCATTGTGGCCAGGTGCCTGCTGAAGCCTATGATACAGCCAGAACCTGCCGCATATGGAGCGAGCTCACTGCCGCAGCCCACTCCATACATTGCCTCAACCACACGTACCCATACATCACTGTAGTTGAAGCTTTTTTTTTTGGGGGCATTAAATATTTATGTTCCAGATAGGTCATCAATATCGGATCAGTGGGGGGTCGAACTCCAGGCGCCGCCGCTCAGCTTTTTGAAAGGGCTGGGATGCTTGGAATGTTTAGAAGGTGCACTTGGTATTATAGCTCAATCATTTGAACCTGGATAGGACTGAGATGCAGAAATGCGATGTGACCAATGGCTGTGATTAGGGATGAGAGAATCGACTCGCAGGACTTCTGGTTATGACTTCAGAAATAAATTTCTACTGTAATTTCGACTTTTCCTCCAAAGTCGATTCGCTCATCCCTAGCTGTGATATCACAAGCTGACAATGAGACCGCAACACTTGCCTAAGCGCCATGACCCCGTCAGGTGGCTGAGCAGAGGTGCCGGGATTCAGACTTTAACATATAGTTGAATTCATTTTGTACTGATCCGGAGATAAAATGCTTCTAAATTGCAGATTTTATTACAAGTGCCTTTTTGTGGAAATTTTTTTATAACTTTTTCCCCTTCTCTGCCACCCTTGGCACTTTTACTAAAAGGAGCTGTGAAGGTGGCAGGGAGTTCAGGCGTCAGGCTCTCTGCTGGCGTAACTTTATTTTCTGTTGCACAGAACTTCTGAAGGTACGCCTTATAGGCTGTGTTAAAGGGATTATCCAATTTCACAAACAGCCCCTCCATGTGCCGGGCCCCTCACAGGTAATATACCTGCCCCACTCCCTACTCTGCTCCTGTCCTCGCATCGCCATTGGCTTCCCACCCCCCAACACCAGATGTATTCATCCGTTTACAGGGAGAAGCGGCGGTGCGGGGACCAGGAGCAGCACAGGGAGTGGGGCAAGTATATTACTTTTGAGGGGCCCGTCACATGGGGGAGGGGGGGCTTTTTGTGAAATTGGATAACCCCTTTAACATCAGGATTTCGTCCCGTGTTTTAATGTATACGCATGACAAGCTTGTCCCACTACAGTTACAGTTAACAGCACTGTGTGGCTCCAGCGCCATAGCTACACCCGAACAGCTGAAAGGATGGGGTGTGGAGTAATAAACCCCTGCCAATCAGCTAGATATGGCCTAGCCTTAGGATAGGCCATCAGTTAAATGCTGGACAATCCCTTTAAATGATCCTTGTGCATTGTATGTCAGTAGGGGTCTGTTATCAAGACGCGTGTAAAAAAACGCCACTCCTAATGCTTTCCCCCATGGTGTTCTGCATACTGGTATAGAGTTCAGCGAATAGCGGTATGTGTTAAGCTCCTTGCTTTGCTTTTGAGGGTGTTGTTTTAAGCAATATTCCTTGCAAACAATACTTCAAAGTAGTGTCATTCAGTCTTATTTTAAATGTAACTTGTTCCCATTTGCCAAAAGTGGTACACCCCAACAGGCACCCCGGTATACTCTAACGCATATAGGTATCAACCACATTGCACTCACACCATATATATTAAGTTGCACCATTTCATGAATGACAGACTTAAAAATGACACAAAAACTACCGCAAATGCTAAATGTTCCCCTTTGTGTATAAAGGACGTCCCAAAATGAGCCATAGCTTGTGCTCTTTTATTAGAGGTCAGGCAATTTGTGGAAATGTCTCTGCATTTGAGTTGTTTTTCAACCTCCATGGTCTTATATGGGGAAAATTACAGGAACTTCTGCTGAAAAGGTAACCTTTCAGTTTCACTCACCTCTAGTTTTTACACTGTGCCTAAAATACGTGAATGGCAAAGTTAGCACCTGGGTAGTGCAGCGTTATATTCTGGTGTTTTTCTGAGGGGATCCCTGTGTGATACATCATGCATGTTGCATGAGGGGAACCCCTCTCTCCGCAGTGACTGCTCCCGGAGACTCCTCTGCAGACAGAAAATAGTGTGCTTCAATACCTGCTAATGGACAGCTCTGGGCCGCTTCAACGTTCCAAGATGTTATATTTAATCCCAGTTTCCATGGAAACCAACATCATTGCATTCTCCCTAATCACAGGTTTGACTTTATATGAAAAAAAAAAAGTCAAGTTAACAAAAAGAAATGTCTCCCAAAGCAGACTATAAAAAAACAAAACATGGGTCATTTTCCAAAGTAGCAAAGTCTCTTGTGGCAGACATTAAAAAAAAAAAAAAAAGTAATATACATATTTGGATAGTTTGTATCTCATATTCACAAATAGGAGCAAAGTGGCGGAGACTCCTTCCGGAGAACTTGACGGAGGTAAGTGACTTCACGATGTGATAGACAGGACTCTGCACAACCAAGTTGTGTATAGTATAGTCCCTGACCTTCTATGCCCATTCTGTACCCAGGACGTTTTATACTCATGAACCTACTGTAATAATTTCTCCTCTTTAGGCCAGTATTTTCTTTCATGTGCTTATAATAATTGGTTGCAAAGGTTTGCGTACATAAAACTTGCTAGGACAGGCCATCATGATGCTAAAAATGAAGTGCTGCAGCTCTGTTCCCCTTAGGTTCTTCCCTGCCTAGCTTTACTTCCGGCCACCCACAGCTCCTTTCAAGTCAGAGGGGCCATGCTGCAGTTTCCTGCCCAGCTGGTGATGGGATGTGCCCGAGTGCTGGGAAAAACTGCAAAGTGGACACAGCACTGCAGTCCATTAAATTTCAAGATTGTGGGGGCCTGACTGAAGAGATCACTCATATGCCATGTGATTTAAAATGTTGTTGAATATTGAGGGGTTATTCCCGGACTTTCAATGGTGGCCTCTTGGGCACACTTCCTAGTGTGGCCCGCCTTGCAGAGGCTGTTGTGCACACCGGATCTCAGTCACTGGCTTCCAGCTCCTTTGTTTCATTTGGACCACTGCTGCCTTTGGGTCTCCCCACGTCAACATCCAGTTTGATGCAGATTATGTGACCGCTGCAGGAGTGACGTGTCTACCATGTATCATGTCACTGGGCTATATGATGCCTTAGATGTCACCGCTAGTGTTGAGCGAAGTGTTGAGCGAACGTTTTCAGGTTTGGCGTACAAGGTTCGGGTTCTCTAAGAATTCCATTATGGATTCCGCTACCACGGACCATAAGTTATAATCCATGGTAGCTGAATCCATAATGGAATTCTTAGATAACCTGAACTTTGTATGCCGAACTTGAAAACAGAAGTTCGCTTATCCCTAGTCACCGCTGCAGTGGCCATGTGACCCTTGTCAAACTAGATGTTGACCTGTTGAGAGCTGCAGTGGCCTGGGGGTATGTGAAGAAACAAGGGTCAGGTAAGTAGGATGCCCTCCACAGGTCTGTCCACAGTGGGAGGGAAGGGGGGGAGATCTACCCCAGAGCCCTTCAGGGGTGCCCCACCTCTTTCATATTGATGGCATATCCTTAGAATAGGCCATCAATATCAGGTTGGCAGGAATAAAAGGGCAACAATACACCAGAACTAGCATTCCTTATCCCTACACTTTTTCAGCTGGGACATGTACGGCAAGCTCAGTTCCAATTACATAGCTAGGACTGAGTGCGTTTTTCTCCTGCTAGGCAGTTTACAAAGCTGTGCTGTTTCAGTGCACCACGGCTTCTCCATACAGCTGGTCAGTGGGAATGCCGGGAGTCTCCACCACACTGGTATTGATGAGCTATCCTGAGGTTAGATCACTAATGTTAGTCCTGGAAAATCCTTAACCCCTCAAGCACACAACTGTATTTTTCTTAAGTGTGCTGTCTGTATTTTTTGTCCACTGACCCATTCTTTCCTATGGGTCCATGCACACATCTGCATTTTTTATGGATCCGTGTGGCCGTTCCACAAATTATAGAACATGTCTTGTTCTTGTCTGTATTGTGGACAAAAATAGCAATTTTCTTTTTGATGGGACTGAGAAAAATTTGTCATGTGCATGGACCGCATCCGTATTTCGTAGAATTGCAATTTGCAGACCACAAAACTGATACGGTTGTGTGCAGAAGGTCTTGGGGTACAGCCAGATTTCCTGATGCAGTTTTGGAAGCCAAAATCAGGATTGGGTTACAAAAGGAGAAGAAAAAAAAAAAAAAAACTCTTTTTTGAAATCTCTCATGGTTTTGACTTCCAAAACTGCATCATGGATCTTTTGTCCCACGAGGTCACCACCTGTTTACAAACCCCACCTCCAATATCTTGCTCCAGATCCAAGACTGTCCGTTTTCCTTGTCCTGGCTCATTGATTTGTGCTATAAACTAATTATCATTTCTCTGTGTCTAGGACTATTCTAGATACCGGTGTAGTTATTAAGTTCAATATGTGAATGATCCCTAAAAACTAAGTACTGTTGCTGACATCTCTGTGCAAATGGCATAATCATGTTTTTGTGAGTAGGAGCGGACTAATGACTTCCAAAAAAAATAAATATAAATATAAGCAGCATTCTATTAGTGGCAAATGACACTGCAGCACTATGCGACCGGCCTGGTAGTGCGCTGCACTTACTGTATTGTGAGCTTAGCATATAATTGCCAATAAGTGCTGCCCTCTAAAATGATATAGCCACTTTGCTGTCAATTTGGAATCCGGCGGTTACATATGCCAACCTCTGACCCAGCCGAGCCCTGCGGTGATCCTGCTCCAGCATTCATTTGTATTCAGCAGGCAAATAAATGAAAATGTGCTTTTTATTTATCGTCATCCCATTTGTCAGGTTCCCAAGCACTGTTTTCTCTCTGGGTATATATGATCTTAACCTTTGCTTCACCGAAGAACTGTACTTGATTCCTTTTGTGATTTTATGTAATACTGTGAAAACAAAGAACAATGACCAGGCTGTTATGTAGGGTGAGTTTTTATATATCTGATATAAATTCTTTTTTCCTCTACCATAGTGTTTTCACTAGGAATACATTTTCCGAACACTTGCGTGCGTCTTCAAATGCCAGTAAGAGGTCCTTGATCTGTCCTCTTCTGCCAAGCCAGGTGGATGCCCACATTTCCACAAGAGAAGACGGGTGGAAAACCAGTTTTCTGCTATTAAGACTTACATGGAGTTATCCCCCAGTTTTTCTGGAGCTGTAAATTACCCAGTTGTGCAGTGATTTGTGGGCAAGGATTATGTTGCAGCATAGTTGGGCAGGGGCTGAAAGCTGGCTGACAATCGCTGTGGCTTCTGGAATGGATCCCATTTTGGGTTTTCACCAAGGCCTATACTGACTGATAAAATAGTTTTTGGTCCCCTATACACTTAGAAGAGTTGGCAGACCCTAAATAAAGCCTATGTGCAGCTTCTCACCCCAACCATCAGCTGCTATTTCCTTGGGTAGCCACATCTAGGTATATAATTCACCAACATCGGCCATACACTGCATTTACGTGCCTGGTCCGTGTTTGTGAAAGGAGGTTGGCTGATCACGGAGGCTAATGTGCCCCTAAAGGGAATACGAACAGGAGTTTCATCCTGACATAATTCATCCTCCTCTATGTCCTAGCTAAATCAGTACTTTTTTTTTTTTTTTTAATCAAGCAAAAACCTAGGCTTACGTGAACATAAAGGAATATATTGGTGCTCTAATTCTCATTTTCATAGGTATTTATAAAGTCTGCTTTAAAAAAAAAAAAAAAAAAGGGGTTTACTTGCTACCATTAGGTTGCATGTAATAAAGTTTGGCCCATACACTATTCAGTAGCAGGTTATCAGTGTGACCTACACAATTGTGTGCCTGAAGGGAAACCATATCTTAAGGTTTGCAATTTACATTTCAGTTTGGCCAGATATACTTGATCTTTCCATCCCATTGCCCCTGGTGGGAGTACAGCCACTTCACACCCACATTGTATATTTGTGCTGTTCCTGATAAAGAACATGGGTCATGTGGGAGCAGAAAGCAATAAAGTGACCGCAGAGTTCAGGCATCTCTGTAATTGTAGCCCTGAGAGTACGTCAAGGTCATTTGGTCATCTTTCCATCTGCTGCGTGCCCACAAATGCTTACCACCACAGTACTCTAAACAAATTGATGCTGCTTCGTGGTGACATTGTCTTATCCCTCCAACAAACTACTTTGACCTTATATTGCTGTAAGGTGCCTCCCTAGGATTTTTAAGCCTTCAACATGCTTTATCCATGAATAAATCTGATTGGTAACCTAAGCCACCAATATTTTTTTGATGCCGGAGGATAGGACATGACATTCAAAGTGTCACCTCCATGTGAATACATGGAAACTTATTAAATGTTACGTGGGAAAGTAGCATCTTTCCCTTTCCAGCCACCTGTGGTTTCCATTTACCTGCTTGCAGACCTTCTTTCAGAAATTTTCTTAGGGGCCATCTATACAAGATTTTGCCCTCTGAATTTGGTTAAGACACCATGGCAAACACCGCCTTATGGCTGGGCAGAGACCAGCTCATTATAAGGTTGTGTTGCCATTCATACGACCACAGTTTATTGCAACAACCGTGCCAGTAAGCCAGTAAAGAACATATCCTTTGTTTACATGGTCATGGCAATAGAACTTGACACCACTTCATTGAAAATAGTAGGGGATGGTTTATGCCATATTCGGCTTACAAGCATCTGTCACCATAGTAGTTTTCCTTCAACATATGTTAAACATAGAGCAAAAATGTGATGTGAACTCAGCCCAAGATGTCATGCACCTGACTGTATTTGTGAAGCCTTTCATTTCCATGGGACCACAAAAATGGGATAGCACATGGATCTCATATGTGTGCATCTGTGCAGCCATGCTGCAAATTATACATGTCCTATTGTCTGTTTTGCAGACAAGAACAGGCATTTCTACACTGATGCCTGCAGAAAGTGTGCGCACACACACACCGCATCTGTATTTTGAGGATCCTTGATTTACAGATTGCAAAATGGATACAATCGTGTGCAGGAGCTTGTCTTTAGTATATGGTAGTTGAAGAATAAAGGAGTTTAGGGCTTATCTCACATGGATAACCACTTTTTTTTAAAAAGAGATGACAATATTCTGTCCTGATAGGGCATATGAACAGTGAGTATCTGTGATGAGACAACCCTTTGTGATATATTCAGGTTAAGGTGTGGTTTAAAAAAACTAAAAAAATGCATGTGTTTTTACCACAATTTGCTGCTACTTTGCAATGTATAATTGTCTCCGTAGTATGTGGCCTGTTGTGAAAGCACTGAAAAATGTCGTAAAACAATATTGCTGAATTTCATATGGCGGTTTTAATGCAGCTTTTAACCTCGCCTCGAACATTGCACCTTCAGCCTGTAGTCTTCTCATCCTGTGTTTGACTTTTGGTGTGAGAATGGAAGGCTAATGAGCAGTGGCATGGTAGCAGGTAGTGATGAGCGAAGCGAGCTTTAGATTCTAGATCCGAAGTCACTTTGCTCAAAACTTCGGATTAATGCTGTACGGAGATCCGTCTCCATACAACATTTAAATATATGGACTCCGACAAGGCGAAGTCAGTTATTCCCGAAGTCTTGTTATACTTCGTTGAATAACTTTGGTACTGTATTTTCCTGCGTATAAGACTACTTTTTAACACATGAAAATCTTCTCAAAAGTCGGGGGTCGTCTTATACGCCGGGTGTCGTCTTATAAGCCGGTATACGGCGTGCTGAAACTTACTTCCTAGCCGGACTGGAGAAGCTGTTCTCCAGCTTCAGGGACAGACGCCCTCTAGCTAAGTTACCGTGCGCTGCATCCCGGCCAGCCGCTCCTGAAGTAGCCCCCTATCCCTGCTCTCAGTGGTTTTCTCATGTCGGCAGTATCACATTGCGTACTACCGCTCAGATCGTCTTGAAGATAGGGAGGACTGGGCAGGCAGGGAGAGCTGACCCACACAATCCAAGCAGGCTTTGTATGCAGTGTGCACAGAAAATACCGGTACATCGCTTGCCGTGATTGGCTGATTGTTGTCTACTGGGTTGGATTGGCGATTCTGAGGGAAGGCAGGGGGAAGCAGGAGCATCTGCACTTCAGCCAATTCTAATTTTGGAACGGCGGATCTCGAATGAAGTTTGGTGTGCATCTTATCTGTGGTGAAAAAACAGTGTCTATCCGGGGAGCAGATACATGTGGTGGTGAATACAGTACAGCACCAGTATCTGTACTGGTTCATACAGTACAGCACCAGTACATACAGTACAGTATACAAATGGCTAATAGTCAAGACCCCATCTTGGCTCTACCAGCAAGAATAAAGAAATATGATGCCCGTTTCAAACTTAGTTGTAAACTTTGCCATGGAACATAACTGCGCTGCTGCAAGACAATATGGAGTAACAGAAAAGATGGTTCGGGACTGGAAAGCAAATTAAAAAGCATTAGAGTATGCCAAGGGGTAAGTGTGCATTAAGAAGAGGCACCCCACATTGGCCAGAACTCGAAAAACATGTAGCAGACATGGTGAATGAGCATCGCCAAAACGGTTATGTGTGACACAAAATAAAATACGTTTGTTTGCACTTCAGTGGGCCAAATCTAACCCAGATCACAGCAACAGATTTAAGGCCACTGTATCCTGGTGTACTAGATTCTTGGAAAGGCATAATATGGTACTGAGGCAAAAGACGAAAATTGCACAACAATTACCTGCAGCTCTTGATGCCAAAGTAAATAGCGTTTGAGGGGTAGTCTTATACGGTGAGTATACCCCAAACCCTATATTTTAACTGGAAAAGTTGGGGGTCGTCTTATACGCCCAGTCTTATACATCGGAAAATACGGTATTTGATTTTTAAAGTGGAAAACCACTTTAAACTTGGATCCGAACTCTGCTTCAGTTCTAAGGTACCAGTAGGGACACCTGTCTAGCTCCACATAAGTAAGAGCTGACCTTCAACAGAATAAGTGAAAATAAACACAGGGGTTCTTAGGGGTGTTTATATTGATTGCCTATCCTTAGGATTGGTCATTCATATCAGGTTGGAGGGGATCAGACTAAACGACTCTGTCCACTAAACAGTTGTAACCGGTTACTCCAGTGCTCCTCCCACAGCTCCGTCCACTACACAGGGCTGTGTAGTTTTGGGACCGCAGCTGTGACTGTTCAACCCCTGCCAAACTGAAATTGATCAATATAATAATCCTGGAGAACTCCTTCTTAGATGTAAAGAGTTTGGTTTCACGCTGCCATAATGACAGCAACTGGTACATATGCCTTTAGTGAGCCCAACTATAATCTTCGTAGGGTTAAATCTACTGGAAGTTCTGTACATTTGAACAGAGGATTCCCAGTGTTTGGTTGTAAAATTTATGGAAATATGTGGCTGTGTTACAGCCATGTGAAACTAAACTTTGAGACATATGATAGGATTGTATCTAATACACCTCATAATTGCTTAGAGTTTTGAAGTAACACTTTGGACCTCCTTCAGAACAGCAGCAGTTTGCCTTGGCATAGACTTTAGGAAAAGGACCTCAGTTAGGGAGGAAGACTAATGAATCTTTTGATGCATGTGTCTTTACAGAGGAAGAGAATCTAAGTCAGCTGTCTAAAATTAATAGAATAAGTCACAGGGGCCTATTGGAGTATATTCAGACCACGGTCTGGTTACCAGTGGGGTACCTCAGGGATCTGTTCTGGGACCCATATTGTTTAATATCTTTATCAGCGAAATTGCAGAAGGCCTCGAGGGTAAGTTGTGTCTTTTTGCTGATGACACAAAGATTTGTAACAGGGTTGATGTTCCTAGAGCAGAGATTAAAGGGGTTTCCCAGACCCTTGAAGACCTATCCTTGAGAGAGATCATTAATATCTGATCATTGAGGGTCCAACACCTGAGACTCTTGTTGTTCAGCTGTATCCTCTGATGCTGGAACTAGCACTAAGAATGGAACAAGAAGCACAGCTCTGTTCAAAGTGTGGTCACCGTGTTGGGTTACTGCAGCTCAACTAATTTCAAGTAACCCAGCATGGCCACTACACTGAATGAAGTTCTGCCTCCTGCTCTATTCGGGAGCTAGTTGTGACGCTGGAAGCTGCAGGGAACAACTGATCTGTAGGGGTGCGAGATATTGTGCCCTCACTAATAGGATATTAAAAGGGTTGTGCCATAAATTATTTTTCACTTTATAGCTTATTTTCATAAATTACTCTAGCTCCCATTCCTCCTTGGATTTTTTATTTACCTCAATTGCAGTTTTCTCTTATCCCCCATGCTTGAATCCTACTTCCTGGTTTGTCACGTGTCTGCTGTCCCATCATTTCTTAGGGAGGTGAGATGTGTTCTGACATCAGCAAGACATGATACACTAACCACACCCCTTGTTTTTACCAGTGACACTTCCTACGTCCTACATTACAAGGCTTCCATGCAGGACGTAACCTCCAGAAAGTGAATATCAAAACAGGTTTGCCACAGGGACAATGGTTGGCAGTTTTCATAAATGGTGGTATAAAAGGGATATAACAGCGATATCTGTTGGGCAGGATACATTTTATATTAGTGGGACAGCCCCTTTAATGACCTATCCTGAGGAAAGTCATAAGTATTAGGAGCCTGGAAAAACCCTAGTACTCAAGGAGAAAGATCAAAAGAAAATAAATGGTATCCTCTGTCAATACCGACTTAGGGCTCTTTCACACTTGCGTTATTGTCTTCCGGCATAGAGTTCCGTCGTCGGGGCTCTATGCCGGAAGAATCCTGATCAGTTTTATCCTAATGCATTCTGAATGGAGAGAAATCTGTTCAGGATGCATCAGGATGTCTTCAGTTCCGGAACGGAACGTTTGTTGGCCGGAGAAAATACCGCAGCATGCTGCGCTTTTTGCTCCGGCCAAAAATCCGGAACACTTGCCGCAAGGCCGGATCCGGAATTAATGCCCATTGGAAGGCATTGATCCGGATCCGGCCTTAAGCTAAACGTCGTTTCGGCGCATTGCCGGAGCCGACATTTAGCTTTTTCAGAGTGGTTACCATGGCTGCCGGGACGCTAAAGTCCTGACAGCCATGGTAAAGTGTAGCGGGGAGCGGGGGAGCAGCATACTTACCGTCCGTGCGGCTCCCCGGGCGCTCCAGAGTGACGTCAGGGCGCCCCAAGCGCATGGATCACGTGATCGCATGGATCTCGTCATCCATGCGCATGGGGCGCTCTGACGTCTTTCTGGAGCGCCCCGGGAGCCGCACGGACTGTAAGTATACCGCTCCCCTGCTCCCCGCTCCTACTATGGCAACCAGGACTTTTATAGCGTCCTGGGTGCCATAGTAACACTGAAAGCATTTGGAAGACGGTTCAGTCTTCAAATGCTTTCAGTACACTTGCGTTTTTCCGGATCCGGCGGGCACCTCCGGCAACGGAAGTGCATGCCGGATCCCAACAATGCAAGTGTGAAAGAGGCCTTACTGTATATAACATTTTGGAGCTCCTGACTCAGGTGCTTTAAAGGGAACCTGTCACCTGGATTTTGGGCATAGAGCTGAGGACATGGGCTGATAGATCGCCGCTAGCACATCCACAATATCCAGTCCCCATAGCTCTCTGTGCTTTTATTGTGTAAAAAATGTATTTTATAGATATGTAAATTAACCTTAGATGAGTCCGGTCTCCTCCATGCTTGAGAGATGAGTCCAGCGTTCTGACTCTGAGCCCATCTACGCCCACTGTGAAGGAGCCCAGCACCGCCCCTCATCCTCCGAATCTCCTCCTTGCTCCCCGACGTCACAAAGCTAGAGCGCCGTAATCTTGCGATGCGCATGCGCAGTTCATTCCCTAAGGCTGATGCCAGCACAGGGAAGGAACACTATGCAGACACTGCGCATGCGCTAGCTCGCGCATCGTGAGATCACGGCGCTCTAGCTTTGTGACGTCGGGGAGCAAGGAGGAGATTTGGAGGATGCGGGGCGGTGCTGGGCTCCTTCACAGTGGGCGTGGCTGGGCTCAGAGAACGCTGGACTCATCTCAGGTTAATTTACATATCTATCAAATTGTTTTTTGACACAATAAAAGCACACAAAGCTATGGGGACTGGATATTGTGGATGTGCTAGCGGCAATCTAGCAACCCATGTCCTCAGCTCTATACCCAAAATCCAGGTGACAAGTTCCCTTTAAGCTGACCTTCAGTATTAATGTATGATGGAATTGAAAAGCCATTGATATAATTGTATAAAGGGAGACCACAAAAACCTGTCTCTGGTTTGTTTCCCTCTTGGCAGGGAGTCAGCATTTTGCTTAGCTGAATGAGATGTTGACATGGGGGTTTTGATTTAGATAAACTGTATATCAGTGCAATTGGTGCCACATATCCTGCTTAGTAAATTATTTCTAATTCATGAGTGGTATATTAAGACCTTTCAATAACCAGAATACAATTAGAGGCTTATCTTCTCTACAATGAACATCCTTGTGACCAGCTTTTCAAATATGCCATAAATGATTTGACTTGATTATTATCCATAACTGTGCACTGGCTTAGTGATATAAGAGAGCCAGTATATTTTATTAGTAAGGTCTTACAATGGAGCAAAGATGATTAGTAGAAGAAAATGCAAATCATTAGAAAAGGGGAGCGAGAATTTGGACAGTGTCAGCAGTGATCCAGCTTTATATAGATCCTGTATTTCTTTCAGAATGCTCAATGGTGCTTTTATTGAGGACAACTGAATAGAGAAGTGTGGGGCATTTAGGCTTTTCAAATACGCCATTGCATTAGAACAGCAGCTGCGCTGTGCCAGATTCCTTCTAAAGCACACCCACAATCCTTTACTGCACAGCATTGCTGCACTCTTAACCCTTTTGTCGCCCTGTTTAATTTCTTGACTTTATGGCACTGTTACAGGCAGCTTATTTTAGGCTTAAATGTAAGTACGATTCAAAATGGACTTTGTATACTATGTGCTTATAGCACTTATTTTCAGTCTATGCATTGTCAAGCATTTAGATGTGCAATTACATTTTTTGTGTGTAAATTATATAAAACCTACAATAGTTAGGTGGATTGAAGTGATGAAAATTTGTGGTTTCACCACAGCAGGAGTGCCGGGCATTGCTGATCCCGGCCTATGAAATATAGAAAATGCCACCGATTTTAAACAAAGGCTATATTGACATTTTAAAACACAAGGTTCAACAGTAACCCGGAAGTGTCCTTATTCCTTTGAGGTAGCACTAGCATTGCAAAATGCAGGGGGAACTGCTGACAGAAACTTTGGCTGCAGCCTTACACACACTAGGTGTACAGTGTGTGCTCCTGACTAGAGATGAGCAAATCGATATCGGATGAAACATCCAACGTCGATTCGCATAAAACTTTGTTCTAATACTGTACGGAGCAGTAGCTCCATACATTATTAGAATGTATTTGCTCCGATGAGTCGAAGTTATTGCTTTGCGAAGTCTCATAAATTAATTTGTACTGTAGAAAACCATTTCCCGAACTCTGGCTCTGTTCCAAGGTACCAAAGTTTTATGCTCATCCCTACTCCTGACCTGTATCAGCAGTGTAGTCTTATTGAGGTATGATACTGGCAGCAGGGGGGGGGCCCTTTTAGGAAGGGGGGCCCTGATCAGTTGTCAAATTTAACAACCCACCACCTAATCCTGCCCTGATTTAAATTAGATGTACAATGTAAAGTTAATATGGTCTCTCTTTAGGTGCAGAACTGTAGATGTTGCTTTTGTTCCCAAGGAACTTGAGAAGAAGACTCTTAAGTTTTCATTTACTAAGCTCTTTTTACTCTGCTACCAGCGCTGACTTGGATAATTGGAAGTCAGAAATTCTTCCTGCAATCAAAATATCACGTCTTATGAATAAAGCAAAAGGGAAGCGCTCATTCAAGGGGAACGAGAGCTGATGGGCTTCTTTATTTTCTCCTCTTCTCAGTTTTCTAGAAAATCTTACTCTGGCTGGCATGGCTATTATGGATGTGATTGAAGGAGTTCCTGTATGCAGATCAAGACTGAAGTGTGTTGTTTTTGCGTTAAAAATCTAGCATCTCAACAGGGGATCTCCTTCCTGCTCAATCTTTAATCCCTGTTTCAGAAATTCTGCCTAGTTCGGGAGTGCTGTGTGGAGTATTAATCCTGCTGAGATTAGTCCCTCGCTGATTTTAAGCAGCTCACTTTAGACTTTTTTTTTTTTATGCCATTAAAAACATCAACTTTCTGTGACTTTTTTTTTCTTCAGTTTATGGTTAGCTTTGACTTTGCAGCCCATATAAAGTGCATTTACTACATGTTCACTGCTAAAGAGTTTAGGAAAAAGCTTTATGGTTGATACGGTGTTGAATATATTTCAGATCAATCAGTCTGGAAAGGAGGTATGCTTAGGAAAGCGTTAGCTGTACCAACAGTGTAAGCTACAGCTGCTCCTGGGAGCCTGTGCTAGTAGCTGCGGAGATGTTCAATATGAGAGTGGTGCCCAAGGCTTGTGGCATCCCATGCAGGGCCAGTAAAAACTTGGCATGTCAAGGTATGGTGGCAAACCATGGAGCATAGCCATCTGTTCCCCTCATGTCAGGAAATGCTGTAACTGAAGTTTTTTTTATTTTTTATTTTTTTACCTTCAGCTTTTATAGCGTAAATGTTTACTTCTGAACATATTTGTGGTAGTAAGAACATGTGAAGAGCGCAGTATCTATGAAAAATGCTTACGACCACAGTAACCAAGTTTAACACATCTCTATGACCAGCTCTTGGTTAAGACTCTTCAGGCACCTGGTTGACACAGATGATGGGGAATATCTAGTGTACACATCATATTTCCTGACTACTTCTTGTGAGCCACAGATGGCTGGATGTGTGATGAATTTGTCCTTTTTATGTATGATCACTATTTTTAAAAATGTACTTTAAAATTTGAAACCGAAGATTGACAGCAGAAAGAGACCCCATGGTCCATCTAGTCTAACCTTGTACTCTTTAGGCATGCCTTGGATAAAACATGTCATATATCCAAAGATTAAGGAAAAATAATGTGTCACTACAAAATGCAATCTGACAGCACCCATGTTATACAGCAGGCGATTCAGTAAAACCTGTAATTCATACATTTATATCTTAACTGTTCACAGCAGGTGGAAAGGCTATCACTACAGGTAGGAGGTGTTATCAGTGACTGGCTACCTTTTGTATGCACACTTATCAGCGATTGATAGTATTGTGTGTATAAGTGTGCATACAAAGGTAGCCAGTCACTGATAACACCTCCTTCCTGTACCAATAGATTGTCTCAAGAGGTGGAAAAAGCAGAGATATAAATGGCACAACATATAGACATATGAATAGATGTTGCTGAATTATTACATGTGGAATGCATGTAGCTTTTAATCAGACATTTCAGGAGAGGCGAAAAGTCCTCTTTTAAAGAGAATATGTCCCACAAAATACAATGCAATCTGAAAACACCCTGTTGTAGCAGGAGGAGCTGAGCAGATTAATATATTTTTGTGGGAAAAGATTCAGTAACCAGTAAACCAGACATATCAGGAGTGGCGAAAGGTCCTCTTTAAGTTCACTATTTAGAAGAATTCCCAACCTCGCCTGGTTGCTAATGTGTGCGCTGAATATTTGCTTAGTGTGTGTCTATACAATATTTTAATCATGGTCCATATGAAAAAGGGATGGAGTGATCCCCTCTGGACATGATTTTGAATATTTGATTTAGTAAACTGTTCCTTTCCTTGAGCTGTGTCCAGAAGACAAGCAACTGTTAATTTTTTTGCATCATATGGCTGTTCGTATCCTTGCTGTACATATTCTCATGGCTCTCTTGAAATAGGTTGTGTTTGGCCCATCTGGGAAGTCTGCCTCTACACACACACACACACACACACACACACACACACACACACACACACACACACACACACACACCTTGATTGGCTGAAAGTTAAGATTACATATGTCATATTGCTCATGTGGACAGATTAACCAGTGTTAAAGGCTATGTACACCTTTAGAGGCAATTTTTGTTTGATTGCATTTTACCCGTTTTTGGCTAAAGAAATCATATTTTCAATTGGCCTTTATTAAAAATATTAAGCAGCTCTGTCAAAGGTTTAACAAACTTTTTTTTTTTTTTTTTCTGTGACTGGTACTTTCACTTTGCGGGTCATCTTATAACCCTGATTTCTAAACTACAAGAGGACATAAACACTTATTTAAGCCACATTCTTATCAGCAAAATAAAAACTGAGCTATAATGAGTTTTTTATAATGTCAGAGAGCAGAGAGAAGGACCCATCAGCTCCCCAACTGACCAAAAAGAGAGAGAATCCAGAGGCTTCTACTAGAGCATCTCGGCTATGTACAGAAAAATGGCTCCATATTTTTAATAAAGACCAATTGAAAAAAAAAGATTTTTAGCGCAAAATGAGTTCAATGCAAGAATTTAACAAAAATGCCCCCAAAGATGTACATAGTCTTTAACTGCTTACCAACTGCCTAACGCACGGATGTGTCCTGGCGGCGGTCGATTCATTCCTCCTGGACGCATCCGTGCGTCATCTCGCGAGACGCGAGATTTCCTGTGAACGCGCGGCAGGTAAGCGAGTGGATCTACAGCCTGCCAGCGGCGATCGTTCGCTGGCAGGCTGTAGATGCGATTTTTTTTTTTTTTTTTTAACCCCTAACAGGTATATTAGACGCTGTTTTGATAACAGCGTCTACTATACCTGCTACCTGGTCCTCTGGTGGTCCCTTTTGCTTGGATCGACCAGAGGACACAGGCAGCTCTGTAATAAGTAGCACCAAGCACCACACTACACTTCACCCCCCCCTGTCACTTATTAACCCCTGATCACCCCATATAGATTCCCTGATCACCCCCCTGTCATTGATCACCCCCCTGTAAGGCTCCATTCAGATGTCCGTATGTGTTTTACGTATCCACGGATACATGGATCGGATCCGCAAAAGACATATGGACGTCTGAATGGAGCCTTACAGGGGGGTGATCAGGGACAGGGGGGTGATCACCCCATATAGACTCCCTGATCACCCCCTGTCATTGATCACCCACCTGTAAGGCTCCATTCAGACGTCCGTATATGTTTTGCGGATCCGATCCGTGGATCCGCAAAACACATACGGACCTCTGAATGGAGACTTACAGGGGGGTGATCACCCCATATAGACTCCCTGATCACCCCCCTGTCATTGATCACCCCCCAGTAAGGCTCCATTCAAACGTCCGTATGTGTTTTGCGGTTCCGATCCGTGGATCCGCAAAACACATACGGACCTCTGAATGGAGCCTTACAGGGGGGTGATCACCCCCCTGTCATTGATCACCCACCTGTAAGGCTCCATTCAGACGCCAGTATGTGTTTTGCGGATCCGATCCGTGTATCCGCAAAACACATATGGACCTCTGAATGGAGACTTACAGGGGGGTGATCACCCCATATAGACTCCCTGATCACCCCCCTGTCATTGATCACCCCCCAGTAAGGCTCCATTCAAACGTCCGTATGTGTTTTGCGGTTCCGATCCGTGGATCCGCAAAACACATACGGACCTCTGAATGGAGCCTTACAGGGGGGTGATCACCCCCCTGTCATTGATCACCCACCTGTAAGGCTCCATTCAGACGCCAGTATGTGTTTTGCGGATCCGATCAGTGTATCCGCAAAACACATATGGACCACTGAATGGAGACTTACAGGGGGGTGATCACCCCATATAGACTCCCTGATCACCCCCCTGTAATGCTCCATTCAGACATTTTTTTGGCACAAGTTAGCGGAAATATTTTATTTTTATTTTTTCTTACAAAGTCTCATATTCCACTAACTTGTGACAAAAAATAAAATCTCACATGAACTCACCATACCCCTCACAGAATCCAAATGCGTAAAATTTTGTAGACCTTTATATTCCAGACTTCTTCTCACGCTTTAGGGCCCCTAAAATGCCAGGGCAGTATAAATACCCCACATGTGACCCCATTTTGGAAAGAAGACACCTCGGTATTTTGTGAAGGGCATAGAGTTCATGTAAAATTTTATTTTTTGTCACAAGTTAGCGGAAAGGGAGACTTTGCAAAATGGGGTCACATGTGGGGTATTTATACTGCCCTGGCATTTTAGGGGCCCTAAAGCGTGAGAAGAAGTCTGGGATCCAAATGTCTAAAAATGCCCTCCTAAAAAAAATTTGGGCCCCTTTGCGCATCTAGGCTGCAAAAAAGTGTCACATCTGGTATCGCCGTACTCAGGAGAAGTTGGGCAATGTGTTTTGGGGTGTCATTTTACATATACCCATGCTGGGTGAGATAAATATCTAATGCCAACTTTGTATAAAAAAATGGGAAAAGTTGTCTTTTGCCGAGATATTTCTCTCACCAAGCATGGGTAAATGTAAAATGACACCCCAAAACACATTGCCCAACTTCTCCTGAGTACGGCGATACCAGATGTGACACTTTTTTGCAGCCTAGGTGGGCAAAGGGGCCCACATTCCAAAGAGCACTTTTAGGATTTTACAGGGCATTTTGTACAAATTTTGATTTCAAACTACTTCCCACACATTAGGGCCCCTAAAATGCCAGGGCAGTATAACTACCCCACAAGTTACCCAATTTTGGAAAGAAGACACCCCAAGGTATTTCGTGATGGGCATAGTGAGTTCATGGAAGTTTTTATTTTTTTGTCACAAGTTAGTGGAATATGAGATTTTGTATGGAAAAAATAAATAAATAAATCATCATTTTCCGCTAACTTGTGACAAAAAATAAAAAGTTCTATGAACTCACTATGCCCATCAGTGAATACCTTAGGGTGTCTACTTTCCGAAATGGGGATATTTGTACTGTCTGGGCATTGTAGAACCTCAGGAAACATGACAGGTGCCCAGAAAGTCAGAGCAGCTTCAAAAAGCGGAAATTCACATTTTTGTACCATAGTTTGTAAACGCTATAACTTTTACCCAAATATTTTTTTTTTTTTATCAAAGACATGTGGAACAATAAATTTAGAGAAAAATTTATATATGGATGTCGTTTTTTTAAAAAACATTTTACAACTGAAAGTGAAAAATGTCATTTTTTTGCAAAAATTTCGTTAAATTTCGATTAATAACAAAAAAAGTAAAAATGTCAGCAGCAATGAAATACCACCAAATGAAAGCTCTATTAGTGAGAAGAAAAGGAGGCAAAATTCATTTGGGTGGTAAGTTGCATGACCGAGCAATAAACCGTGAAAGTAGTGTAGTGCAGAATTGTAAAAAGTGGTCTGGTCATTAAGGGTGTTTAGGCTAGGGGGGCTGAGGTGGTTAAAGAAGCTCTATCACCAGGATCAACCCTATTAAACCAGACATACTGCCTGGTAGGGCTCATCATGCTGATTGAAACTTTACATTTCTTTTGTCTGTATGATAAATAGCTGCAGAGAAATCTGATGATTTTATTTTTATTCACATGCAAATGAGGGGGGTTAAATCGTCTGAGCACTGCTATGTAACATCCCCCTATGTTTTACACTCTGCCCCCCTCAAAGAATCCTCTACTTTATGCACAATGATTGCCTATAGACAAAAGGTCCAACCTTTATACATAGAATAAATCCTTAGAAAAGGACCTCGGCTGAGTACATATAAAACTTAACTTTTACTTATGATAGTTAAAATAGAAGACCCCCATGGTGCTCAAATCAACGGTGAAGATATTAAAAGTAGAAAAGAAGAGAAAAATATAAAAAATGTTCCTAGAACAGTAGCTGGTAATATATGGAATAGTCTTACCGATGTGTTGGAATGTTACTCAGGTAAGTACCTTACAACCGTCCTAAATATTCATGTGGCGGGGTCCGTATAGATGCTGTGATTCTGCCGGGGACAAAATACTACTTAGCCCTCACATTAATGCCCTAAACAATTGGTTGGGATAGGGGCTGTGCCATCCCTGCCTAGCATAAATACGGAGCACCTTCCCCAATATCGACGACCCCGTCTGGAACCTTTCCCTTATAGGGGCCTATTCCTTCAACATATCCCTAACTTTCGTGTCCTAACATGACATGTTTTGTCCCTTCCAGGGACTCATCAGGGAATAAGTATACAGTTGGAGGGAGAACTGTTTTGAAGATCAGAGACGTCCAATTTTAATAGACCCTTCCTGATGTAGCAGGCATACCAAGATGACGCTGGTCAATGCCTGCAGGGGGCATGGGGAAGTGTCACCCAAAGCCCACATCTCACCGCCAAATATCAAGGAGGAGAGGGCAGTCAATTCACATAAAACTTTGTTCTAATACTGTGCCTTGGAACCGAACCAGAGTTCGGGAAATGTTTTTTTTTACAGTATAAATGAATTTCTGAAGTTATTATGCGAAGTCTCGCGAGACTTCTCAAAGTAATAACTTCGGCTCATCGGAGCCACTACATTCGAATTCTGTATGGAACGCTCGCTCCGTACAGTATTGAAACAAAGTTTTATGCGAATCGACTTTTTCATTCAAAGTCAATTCGCCCATTCCTAGTAATGTTTATAGCCTGGTGGTCATTGGGGGTGCCAGGAGTCAAACTCCACCAATCAGATACTGATGACCTATCCTGAGGATAGGTCATCAATATTATTCTCCCCAAAAAAACCTCTCATCTTAGTGCTAGATGCTTGTGTGTATCCTAATGATGCCTAACAGTGCTGTGACTTCAGGTTGTATTTCACTGGGTAACACTGACAGTTTGTTTGTCTGTTTTTATCTCCGGCTTATATCTTGGTTGTGGTCTTGGCATGAGCTGTTCTCAAAAAGGGATATTGCATGCCAACATTCATTGTTTGGCATGGCCTGCTTTTGCGACAGTTGGCCTTGCCAGCCTTTCCTTGCTTCAAAACCTTGAAAAATGTTAATGCCACATCCTCTTATCTGCAAAATAAGAAACCGCAGCTCTCTGTCTAAGGCTACTTTCACACTCGTGTTTTGGCTTTCTGTTTGTGAGATCCGTTCAGGGCTCTCACAAGCGGTCCAAAACTGATCAGTTTTGCCCTAATGCATTCTGAATGGAAAAGGATCCGCTCAGAATGCATCAGTTTGCCTCCGTTAAGTCACCATTTCCGCTCTGGAGGCGGACACCAGAACGCTGCCTGCATCTTTTTGCTGTCCGCCTGACGAAGCAAACGTTTTCTGACACAATCTGGCACAATAGAAAACGGATCTGTCCCCCATTGACTTTCAATGGTGTTCAAGACTGATCCGTCATGGCTATAGAAGACATAATATAACCAAATCCGTTCATGATGGATGCATGCCGTTGTAACGGAAGAGTTTTTGCAGATCCATGACTGATCCGAAAAAACGCTAGTGTGAAAGTAGCCTTAAGTGATCTTGTTGGTGACAACTGGGTCAATAGCTTTGAATTTTTTTTTAGGTTTGATGTGGTATAGATCACAGTGGATATTAAAAGTCTACACACCCCTGTTAAAATGTCAGGTTTCTGTGATAGTAAAAATAAAAAAAACTTTTTCCACCTTTAATGTGACCTATAAACTGTACCACTCAATTGAAAAACAAACTGAAATCTTTTAGGTGGAGGGAAGAAAACAAAAAAAAACTAAAATAATGTGGTTGCATAAGTGTGCATACCCTCTTATAACTAACTGGGGATGTAGCTGTGTTCAGAATTAAGAAATCACATTCAAAATCATGTTAAATAGGAGTCAGCATACACCTGCCATCATTTAAAGTGCCTCTGACTAACCCCAAATAAAGTTCAGCTGCTCCAGTTGGTCTTTCCTAAAATTTTCTTAGTCGCATCCCACAGCAAAAGCCATGGTCCACAGAGAGCTTCCAAAACATCAGAGGGATCTTAATGTTAAAAGGTATCAGTCAGGAGAATGGTACAAAAGAATTTCCAAGGCATTTGATATATCATGGAACACAGTGAAGACAGTCATCATCAAGTGGAGAAAATATGGCACAACAGTGACATTACCAAGAACTGGACTTCCCTCCAAAATTGATGAAAAGACGAGAAGAAAACTGGTCTGGGAGGCTACCAAGAGGCCTACAGCAACATTAAAGGAGCTGCAGAAATATCTGGCAAGTACTGGCTGTTTGGTACATGTGACAACAATATCCCGTATTCTTCATATGTCTGGGCTATGGGGTAGAGTGGCAAGACAAAAGCATTTTTCTTACGAAGAAAAAGATCCAAGCCAGGCTACATTTTGCAAAAACACATCTGAAGTCTCCCAAAAGCATGTGGGAAAAGGTGTTCTGTTTTGATGAAACCAAGGTTGAACTTTTTGGCCATAATTCCAACACTGCACATGACCAATAGAACGCCATACCCACAGTGAAGCATGGTGGTGGCTGTTTTTCTTCAGCTGGAACTGGGGCCTTAGTTAAGCTAGAGGGAATTATGAACAGTTCCAAATACCAGTCAATATTGGCACAAAACCTTCAGTCTTCTGCTAGAAAGCTGAACATGAAGAGGAACTTAATCTTTCAGCATGACAATGACCCAAAGCATACATCCAAATTAACAAAGGAATGGCTTCACCAGAAGAAGATTAAAGTTTTGGAATGGCCCAGCCAGAGCACAGACCTGAATCCGATTGGGGTGATCTGAAGAGGGCTGTGTACAGGAGATGCCCTTGCAATCTGACAGATTTGAAGTGTTTTTGCAAAGAGTGGGCAAATCTTGCCAAATCAAAATGTGCCATGCTGATATACCCAAAAAAGACTGAGTGCTGTAATCAAATCAAAAGGTGCTTCAGCAAAGTATTAGTTTAAGGGTGTGCACACTTCTGCAACCATATTATTTTATTTTTATATTTTTTCTTCCCTCTACCTAATAGATTTCAGTTTGTTTTTCAATTGAGTGGTACAGTTTATAGGTCACATTAAAGGTGGAAAAAGTACTGAAATGATTTATCTTTCTCTAATTTTTATTTCTCAATAATGCAATTATCTAGTCAACCAATCACATGGCAGTTGCTTCAATGCATTTAGGGGGGTGGTCCTGGCAAGACGGTCTCCTGAACTCCAAACTGAATGTCAGAATGGGAAAGAAAGGTGATTTAAGCAATTTTGAGCGTGGCATGGTTGTTGGTGCCAGACGGGCCGGTCTGAGTATTTCACAATCTGCTCAGTTACTGGGATTTTCACGCACAACCATTTCTAGGGTTTACAAAGAATGGTGTGAAAAGGGAAAAACATCCAGTATGCGGCAGTCCTGTGGGCAAAAATGCCTTGTGGATGCTAGAGGTCAGAGGAGGATGGGCTGACTGATTCAAGCTGATAGAAGAGCAACGTTGACTGAAATAACCACTCGTTACAACCGAGGTATGCAGCAAAGCATTTGTGAAGCCACAACACGCCCAACCTTGAGGCGGATGGGCTACAACAGCAGAAGACCCCACCGGGTACCACTCATCTCCACTACAAATAGGAAAAAAAGGGCTACAATTTGCACGAGCTCACCAAAATTGGACTGTTGAAGACTGGAAAAATGTTGCCTGGTCTGATGAGTCTCGATTTCTGTTGAGACATTCAAATGGTAGAGTCCGAATTTGGCGTAAACCGAATGAGAACATGTATCCATCCTCTGATGGCTACTTCCAGCAGGATAATGCACCATGTCACAAAGCTCAAATCATTTCAAATTGGTTTCTTGAACATGACAATGAGTTCACTGTACTAAAATGGCCCCCACAGTCACCAGATCTCAACCCAATAGAGCATCTTTGGGATGTGGTGGAACGGGAGCTTCGTGCCCTGGATGTGCATCCCTCAAATCTCCATCAACTGCAAGATGCTATCCTATCAATATGGGCCAACATTTCTCAAGAATGCTATCAGCACCTTGTTGAATCAATGCCACGTAGAATTAAGGCAGTTCTGAAGGCAAAAGGGGGTCCAACACTGTATTAGTATGGTGTTCCTAATAATTCTTTAGGCGAGTGTGTGTGTGTGTGTGTGTATGTGTATATATATGTGTGTGTGTATATATATATATATATATATATATCTATCTATCTCTACCTGTTTGAACATTACATTCTGTTCTTGACAATGTTGTAAGATCTGAGCATGCTCAAAAAGTATACTCTTTAGAATTAGCTTCTTGTGGCATTCCTACATTATGTAGCTGCTCTGTCAAAAGAATGACCTGCGTTACTGGTCAGAAGGAGTTGGGGGTATTGTATGTTGAGACTTTAACTGTGGAAAGCTGGTGATTTGTTTTGAAGCCCAAGATGAGAAAAAAAAAAGTGACCTGGAGAAGAATAAGCACAAAAGGTTATCGGGGGTCATTTACAAAGACCGTTTTATCTTTTTTTATGCTGGCTTTTGTTTCCCCTCTGCTCTGGTGGAGAATGCACCTAATTTTTGACCAGGCTTATGCATCGTCATAAATTGGCCGCACTGCTACCATTCTGCAAGTCTGGAGTAAAAACAACTCCAGCCTTTGACTGGAATAGTTTTACTACTATCTTTTACGTGGAAACACGTGTAAAATTGGAAATATGTCGGGGATGATCCCCCAGTCCCCCACTGCGTTCTTGTCACTCCTTCGCCCCTTTTTTTGTGAGCCTCTATTTCATGAGGCAGCAGCTATAATCGTTAACACTCAATGACTTGTGCATCTGAAATGTGACTAGTCAATCCTTGGGAACTCTCAGAACTGAGATTTCTCTTGATATACTAGTTAACTGATGCTCTTGACTTTTCTATGTGAAGACCTGCTTTGCCAGTTTTATTCGATACGGGTAGAATGTCTTCCTATTTAGTAAAAAGTGTGACTCCACTGGCCCATTTATTTATTTATTTATTTATTTATTTTTTCTCGAACACATCTTGATAAGGCACCCATACTACACTAGTTTAACATTTAATTACCAGTGCTTGTTTTTTAGCCTCCTGACGTAAACTAGCCATATTCACCAGTGTGGATCCCCGGACACTTCTCCATGACGGCAGGATCTCTGCTCCAGCAGCTGCCTGTGCAGGGACTAATGTAGGGACTGGTTATGTGATTTCTTAGGCCCCATTTACTTCTCCGTTAGGTTTTCTGGCACAGACCAGGTTGCTGGAGATTGCAGGGTTCATTGTTGCTGCTTTCTCATCTGAGCACTTTCTGTGAACATTATACCAAGAGTTGTGTACAATACTCTTGGACTTGGCGCTTATTCAGACAAGCAATGTAAAACTTGTCTGTGTCTAATGGATATGGATATGGATATATATATATATATATATATATATATATATATATATATATATATATATATATATATATATAATTTTTTTTTTTTTTTTTTGAGGTCCCATTGATTTGAATAGGCTAGTCCAGGGGTCTGCAACCTTTAAGACATAAAGAGCCACTTGGACCATTTCCGAAGGAAAAAAAAAACTGGGAGCCGCAAAACCATTGCGACATTTAAAACAAATATAACACTGCATATATTGTTTCTTACCTTAATGCTATATACAGGATCGTGCAGTCAGCTGTCAATCTGAAGAAAAAAAGGACTTTTTCACTTAACAATGTAAAATATATTTTTGCAAATTAATAGCTAATTAAAATATTTAATTTACCTTTACCAGACCACCCCCAATCATGTGCCAGTAATACCAGACCCCCCTCCAATCATGTGCCAGTAATACCAGACCCCCCTCCCATCATGTGCCAGTAATACCAGACCCCCCTCCCATCATGTGCCAGTAATACCAGACCCCTCCAATCATGTGCCAGTAGTAATACCAGACCCCCCCCAAATCATGTGCCAGTAGTAATACCAGACCCCCCCAATCATGTGCCAGTAGTAATACCAGACCCCCCCAATCATGTGGCAGTAGTAATACCAGCCCCCCCCAATCATGTGCCAGTAGTAATACCAGCCCCCTCCCAATCATGTGCCAGTAGTAATACCAGACCCAGCCCCCTCCCAATCATGTGCCAGTAGTAATACCAGACCCCCCCCCCAATCATGTGCCAGTAGTAATACCAGACCCCCCCCCAATCATGTGCCAGTAGTAATACCAGACCCCCCCCCCCCCCAATCATGTGCCAGTAGTAATACCAGACCCCCCCCCCAGTCATGTGCCAGTAGTAATACCAGACCCCCCCCAATCATTTGCCAGTAATTCCAGGGGCCCCCCAAAATTCCCCAATCATGTGCCAGTATAATACCATTATGTGCCAGACTGCCAGTTAAAAAAAAAAAAAAAATAACACTTCCTCTTTGGAGCGATGCGATGCAGGCCTCTTCCGGCCTGTGTCCCGACTCCAGCGCTGTACGGCTCAGGTGGTGCGATGAAGTCATCGCGCCGCCTACGCCGGCCTCTGATAGGCTGCCGGCCTAGTAGTGCTGGCAGCCTATCAGAGGAACAGGAAAGGGACACACCTCCCTGCCCTGCTCATCTGCACAGCCTTCTGTTTGTATCGCTGTCCTGAGGACGGCGATACAAACAGATCACTATGGAGATGAGCGCTTCGCTTCCACAATGGAAGCGCTCATCTCAGTGCCTGCCCAGCCGCCGCCACACAGTGCCTGCCCCGCCGCCGCACACACACTGCTCATGCCCATGCCGGAGCCGCGGCAAAGGTTCAAAAGAGCCGCGGGTTGCTGACCACTGGGCTAGTCTGCTGGGAAATCAGACTGAAGTAGTGCATGCTGCGCATGTTCTTCGCACGGACCATTGGTCTGTGTAGAAAATCCGGCATGTAAAATGACTCTAACTGTAATGTGTCAGTGTTCAGTCCAGGCGCTGTCCATTCCACGCACAGACAGCCCATGGACATCAGTTTTGCTTGTCTGACTAAACCCTGTATTAATAAAACTCAAAAGCGATGACCTCATGACCGAATAGTTGAGCAACAGTTCATCTCGTCTGTCTGCCACCAAATCTAGCAAGTGCCTGCATTTTCCAGGGCCGCATTTTACTTTTCAGTTGTGTGCACAAACTCTGCCAAGCTGTGGGCTGCAGCTCCCAATTAACACCACTTAACAGCTGTTATATAGCAGAGTTGTCTCATGTAACATCAATTAAAATGCTAATTCCATTCGGTTTGCTGCCCACCACCAGGTAGACATTTATGATGGACTACAAAGCAAAACTGAAATAAATGACTCACAAAATATAATTAAAAGTAATTAACTAATTGAAGTGAAAAGCATATATGACAAGAAAACACACCTTGGAAGACATGGCTTATGTAAAGGGTAGTAGTTTGCGCAGTACTAGTATACTTAGTTGTGACCAGGGTATGGTTTATTACTAGCTGACGGTTACAGCCACATGAGGTTAGTAAGGGTTCTCAAACACAACAATATGCACTTGCATTTTTTTGGCTCAGAAAGTTTGTCCACTAGCATTTTATTCATGGCATGTTTACCGTATACAGAAGGATGATGTGAACACCACCAACTATAGCATGTTGAATTTCTGAAAGGTCAAAGACAAAAATCACCACCTAATTAACCACTTAAGGACCACAGGTTTATACCCCCCTAGTGACCAGGCCCTTTTTTTTTTACAAATCGGCACTTAACAAATTTAACGGTTTATTGCTCGGTCATGCAACTTGGCACCCAAATAAATTTTGCCTCCTTTTCTTCTCACAAATACAGCTTTCTTTTGGTGGTATTTTATTGCTGCTGAGATTTTTCGTTTTTGTGATATTAATCAAAATAGACCAATTTTTTTTTTAAAAAAGTGTATTTTTAACTTTTTCTGGTAAAATTGTTCAAATATAATTACATTTCTATACAAGTTTGTGTCAGAATTTATTGTGCTACATGTCTTTGATAAAAAAAATCCAATAAGTGTATTTATTGGTTTGCGCAAAAGTTATAGCATTTACAAACTATGGTACAAAAATGTGAATTTCCGCATTTTGAAGCAGCTCTGACTTTCTGAGCACCTGTCATGTTTCTTGAGGTGCTAGAATGCAAGGATAGTATAAATACCCCCCAAATGATCCCATTTTAGAAAGAAGACACCCCAAAGTATTCGCGGAGGGGCATGGTGAGTTCATGTATGATTTAATATTTTTTCACAAGTTAGCGGAAAATGACACTTTCTGAGAAAAAAAAAAAAATAGTTTCCATTTCTGCTAACTTCTGGCAAAAAAAATTAAAATCTCCCACGGACTCACTATGCCCCTCAGTGAATACCTTGGGGTGTCTACTTTTCGAAATGGGGTCATTTGTGGGGTGTGTTTACTGTTCTGGCATTTTGGGCGGGGCTAAATTGTGAGCAACCCTGTAAAGCCTAAAGGTACTCGTTGGACTTTCGGCCCCTTTACGCACCTAGGCTGCAAAAAAGTGTCACACGTGGTATCTCCGTACTCAGAGAAAGTAGGGCAATGTGTTTTGGGGTGTATTTTTACATATACCCATGCTGGGTGAGAGAAATATCTCTGTAAATTGACAACTTTGTATAAAATTTTTTTAAAAAGTTGTCATTTACAGAGATTTTTCACACACAGTATGGGTATATGTAAAAATCCACCCCAAAACACATTGCCCTACTTCTTCTGAGTACGGCGATACCACATGTGACACTTTTTTGCAGCCTAGGTGCACAAAGGGGCCCAAATTCCAATGTGTACCTTTAGGATTTCACAGGGCATTTTTACGCATTTGGATTCCAAGCTACTTCTCACGCTTTAGGGCCCCTAAAATGCCAGGGCAGTATAAATGCCCCACAAGTGACCCCATTTTGGAAAGAAGACACCCCAAGGTATTCCGTGAGGGGCATGGCGAGTTCATAGAAGATTTTTTTTTTTTTGGCACAAGTTAGCGGAATTTTTTATTTTTTATTTATTTTTTCTTACAAAGTCTCATATTCCACTAACTTGTGACAAAAAAATAAAATTTTACATGAACTCACCATACCCCTCACGGAATACCTTGGGGTGTCTTCTTTCTAAAATGGGATTCACTTGTGGGGTATTTATACTGCCCTGGCATTTTAGGGGCCCTAAAGCGTGAAGTAGTTTGGAATCCAAATGCGTAAAAATGCCCTGTGAAATCCTAAAGGTACTCATTGGAATTTGGGCCCCTTTGTGCACCTAGGCTGCAAAAATGTGTCACACATGTGGTATCGCCGTACTCAGAAGAAGTAGGGCAATGTGTTTTTGGGTGTATTTTTATATATACCCATGCTGGGTGAGAGAAATGTCTCTGTAAATTGACAACTTTGTATAACATTTTTTAAAAAGTTGTCATTTACAGAGATATTTCTCACACACAGGACGGGTATGTGTGAAAAGACACCCCAAAACACATTGCCCTACTTCTTCTGAGTACGGCGATACCACATGTGACACTTTTTTGCAGCCTAGGTACGCAAGCAAAGTGGCCCAAATTCCAATGAGTACCTTTTAGGAGGGCATTTTTAGACATTTGGATTCCAGACTTCTTCTCACGCTTTAGGGCCCCTAAAATGCCAATGCAGTATAAATACCCCACATGTGACCCCATTTTGGAAAGAAGACACCCCAAGGTATTCCGTGAGGGGCATGGCGAGTTCATAGAAGATTATTTTTTTTGGTACAAGTTAGCAGAAATGGATTTTTTGGGTTTTTTTCTCAGTCTCCCTTTCCGCTAACTTGTGACAAAAAGTTCAATCTTTCATGGACTCAATATGCCCCTCAGCGAATACATTGGGGTGTCTTCTTTCCAAAATGGGGTCATTTGTGGGGTGTTTGTACTGCCCTGGCATTTGAGGGTCTCCACAATCATTACATGTATGACCAGCATTAGGAGTTTCTGCTATTCTCCTTATATTGAGCATACGGGTAATGAGATTTTTTTTCCGTTCAGCCTCTGCGCTGAAAGAAAAAAATGAACGGCACAGATTTCTTCATTCGCATCGATCAATGTGGATGAAAAAATCTCTGCCAAAAAATGTGCCAAAAAAAAAAGAGTGGAAAGGTGTCTGCCAGGACATAAAAGCTCTGCCCAACATCCAAACCCACTTCAGCTCGTATGCCCTGGCAAACTCGATTTCTCCATTCACATCAATCGATGTGGATGAATAAATCATTGCCAGAATTTTTATATATATATATATATATATATATTTTTTTATACAAAGTGTTTGCCAAAGCATATGAACACCGCCCCTCAGCTCATAAGCCTCGGCAAACGTATCTTTTTTACTGCAGAGGAGGAATCTCATCTTGCAGCGCCGCATACACCGACTTTGTGTAATCTGACAGCAGCGCAATGCTTCTGTCAGAATGCAAATCAGTGCTGCAGCTGGTTGATCGCTTGGTCTACCTTAAAGGGTTTCTATCACTTCGTATGACATAATTAGCTGTCAGACACTAGCGATCTGCTAGTGTCTGCTCTGGCCAACCATCCTACTATAATCACTTGTGGGGCAGCGGTTTTGCTAAAAAACTAACTTTTATAAATATGCTAATGAGCCTCTAGGTGCTATGTGGGTGTCATTAGCACCTAGAGGCTCCGTCTACCTTCATACACAGCCGCCGCCCAGCGCGTCCCTCCAGCCCGCCCATGTCCTCCTCCGTGTGACGCAGCGGACGAGTTCTCGCGCATGCTCCGTGCGCGGCTGTATTCGGCGCATTTGAGATCTCAGCTCGGAGCGGTCAGACATTCAATGCGCATGCGCCGAATACAGCCGCGCATGTGCATTGAATGTCTGACCGCTCCGAGCTGAGATCTCAAATGCGCCGAATACAGCCGCGCACGGCGCATGCGCGAGAACTCGTCCGCTGCGTGTCACGGAGGAGGACATGGGCGGGCTGGAGGGACGCGCTGGGCGGCGGCTGTGTATGAAGGTAGACTGAGCCTCTAGGTGCTAATGACGCCCACATAGCACCTAGAGGCTCATTAGCATATTTATAAAAGTTAGTTTTTTAGCAAAACCGCTGCCCCACAAGTGATTATAGTAGGATGGTTGGCCAGAGCAGACACTAGCAGATCGCTAGTGTCTGACAGCTAATTATGTCATACGAAGTGATAGAAACCCTTTAAAGCTAAAACAACAAAACCAAAAAAACGGGCAGCACCGCAATAAATTTATTAACATCAACTTTTATAAACTTTATATAACATTTGAAACAGAACATTAACTTTTTTGCTTACCTGTGATTTTTTTGTTTTTTACCTTTAGAGGACAAACCTCTCCTTCCCCATGGGACAATGTGCAAAGCGCAAATCGCCCAGAGATGTGGCGAAGTACATTATGCACTTTGTCCCAGGTGAAAGAAGAGGTTTGTAGCAGCTCTGTGAAAGGGTCCTAAGACCCCTGTGTGCCTGTCCTGTCACGCGATCCCTACACTAATAGTGTACCTGTGTATGGTACTTGCGGAAACACTCCACTATGCATCTGGCAGGCTGGTCAGGACAAAAAACAGTAGTGTGATGCCTTATTCCAGCACTGCTACAGACACAACCTCTTTTTCTTGGGTAACGGTGAGTTGGGGTACCAGGATAGACACTCGGGAAGTGTCTGTCATGTAGCCGGCTAACTATATCAGGGACTTGGGGCATGGACCCTCCTAGATACAGGAGTTCCGAAATGATCTCTTCCTGGAATTTTAGGAAGGATCCCGTTCTCTCAGCCTTACTGTAGAGAACAAAACTATTATACACAGCCAATTGAATTAAATAAACAGACACCTTCTTATACCAGCGTCTGGTGCGGCGGGACACTAAATAGGGAGCCAACATCTGGTCATTGAAGTCCACCCCTCCCATGTGAAAGTTATAGTCGTGGGCAGAGAGGGGTTTCTCAATGACTCCAGTTGCCCTTTCAATTTGTACAGTCGTGGACAGAGAGGGGTTTCTCAATGACTCCAGTTGCCCTTTCAATTTGTACAGTCGTGTCTACGTGAATGGTGGACAGAAGGTAAACGTCCCTCTTGTCCCTCCACTTCACCGCGAGCAGTTCTTGGTCACACAAGGCAGCCGTCTCCCTCCGTGCAAGTCGGGTATTAACGAGCCGTTGGGGGAAGCCCCGGCAACTAGGTTGCGTGGTGCCACAGCATTGAATTCCGACTATATGTAAGTGCCGAAAGAGGGCCACGCTTGTGTAAAAATTGTCCACGTACAAGTGGTACCCCTTGTGGTGTAAGGGTGACACCAAGTCCCAGACAATCTTGCCAGTGCTCTCTAGGTAGTCAGGGCATCCGACCGGCTCCAGTTTTGAGTCTTTTCCCTCATAGACCCTAAAACGATATGTATAGCCTGTGGCCCTTTCACAGAGCTTATACAGTTTGACCCCATACCGGGCGCGCTTGCTGGGGATGTACTGTTTGATGCCAAGGCGCCCGGTAAAATGTACAAAGGACTAGTCTATGCAGATGTTCTGATTGGGGGTATACACATCTGCAAACCTGGATGACAAATGGTCTATGAAGGGCCGATTTTTGTGGAGCTGGTCATAAGCAGGGTGGCCTCTTGGGTGTCAGGTTTTATTGTTAGTGAAATGCATAAAGCGCATGATGACCTCAAAACGTGCCCTGGACATAGCAGCAGAGAACATGGGCGTGTAATGTAATACATTTTTTTTTAGTTAGACCCATGCTGAGGATAAGCCCAAAAATATTTTAAATTCAGAAACTGTGACTGGTTTCCACCGGAAAGGCTGGGCATAGAAGCTTTCCGGATTGGCGGTTATATACTGTGTGGCGTAGCGGTTGGTTTCTGCCACAACTAAGTCCTAGAGATCCGCGGTGAAGAACAGCTCAAAAAACTCAAGGGCTGATCCTAAATGAGCTGTCTCCACGCGAACTCCAGACTGGGCGGTGAGAGGGGGAAATACGGGTGCGGCGGAAGCAGGGGATTGCCAATTTGGGTTTGCCAGCACCTCTGGGAGACTAAGGGCTCTACGGGCCTGTGAACGTGGTGGCTGCGACGGGGGAGTTACTGCACGTGCCACCGTACCAGCTTGAACTGCCCTTCTGGTGCTCGCCACTTCACCAGGGAATACGGCAGTGCTGGTAGAAGGTCCAGGATGTGCTGCGCTGCTGGTGTATGCCGCACCATAAAGATCAGCACTAGCACCACTCTGCTGCAAATGAGGCTCATCACGCGGGGTATGCAGAACACTTACATGGGGTCGGGTACGCCTGACCATAGCAGGGACCTTAACCTTGTCATCTTGATATTCTGAACCACTGGATTCAGCGGGTGAGGCGTCCCCATCGCTTTCATCCATCAGGGCCAGAATCCTGTAGGCCTCTTCAGCGGAATACCCCTTTTTTGACATTTTGGGCTAACTAAATTTAGGGGGTATTCCTCTGAGACTACCCAGGAAAAAGAGCACACCTGCCTAGTAAAAAGGAGTGCTTGCGAAGTAAAGCTGCGATCACTAATAAAGATCCAAAAAGCTCAAAAGTGATCTTTATAGCGCCACAGCGATTTTACGGTGTTTTTGCAGTGATCAGAAAAAAAAAAATTGTCACTGCGGTGGGGCGGACTGAAAGCAAGTGTGGGCATAAGATCAGGCCTGATCCGGCGAACATTGCGTTTTTTGTAGAGCCTAAGGTGACCCTAATGTACTGATATAGATCTGATTGTGATCTGTCTTGATCACTTACAGATACTATATAGTACTAGTGCTGATTAGTGACAGCGATGACGCTAATCAGCGACTAATCAGTGACTGTGGTGCGGTGGGCTGGGCGCTAACTACCTAACAAGTAGCTAACTAACAGGGGGGTGATCAGGGAGTCTATATGGGGTGATCAGGGTTTAATAAGTGACAGGAGGGGGGGTATAATGTGTGTGGTGCTTGGTGCTACTTACAGAGCTACCTGTGTCCTCTGGTGGTCGATCCAAGCAAAAGGGACCACCAGAGGACCAGGTAGCAGGTATATCAGACGCGATTTACAAAATAGCGTCTGATATACCTATTTGGTTATTTTAAAAATCTACAGCCTGCCAGCAATGATCAGCGCTGCCAGGCTGTAGTTAAACTTGTATACTGCGCAATCCTATGAACGGGCGGTCCTGTGAGGAAATCTCAGGTCTCACGAGATGACTCCAATAGGCGTCACTGAGACCTGAGAGCGCTGCCGTCCGGACGCCACGGCAAGTGGTTAACAAAAAAAACAGTAGCAATTAAAACGCTTGTGTCCTATGTTTCATATTAACCATAAACCATCAGCTAGCTTCTGAAACTGCTATTTTTACTTGGATAGTGGCCATTTAACTAAAGCGCAACCAACTTCACTACCCATATGATGCTGAGCTTGTATAGACAATTCATGAGAATACATGAGTTGAGCTGCAGTTATTGGGCTGGTATAGCTTAAAGGGAACCTGTCCCCTGGAAAAGACAATTTACACTAATCACAGTACCTTAAAGTATCTCTCATAGTGTGCCCAAAGATGTATTCATATCTTCTTTCTGCGTTGTGCTGTCTCATAAAATCGACTTATAAAACTGTGTTTGGCACCTTTTTGAAGTCGTGCTGAAGTCACGGGGGCAGCGGCCTCCTTGACTCAACCGTCAGATAAGCCCGCCCCTATGCCGCTGCTCTGCATATTGATGGACATTTTTCCCTGTAGCCGTGACAGCGCTCTTCTCGTGCATGCGCCGTGCACGCCTGCCGCAGCGCGGTCTCGGCTACGGCTCCCTCCCTCCCTGGGATCTGCATGTTCACTGCGCCTGCACTGCAGTGCAAGCAGACAGTGATCGCGCTCATGCCGCAGGGGAGAAGCGATGGGTGCGAGCGCGCTGTATAGGAACGGCGCAGGCACAGTGAACAAGAAGATGCCAGGGAGGGAGGGAGCCGTAGCCGGGATCATGCTGTTGCAGGACACGCATGACGCATGCGCGAGAAGAGCGCGGTCACGTCTACAGGGAAAAATGTCCATCAATATGCGGAGGAGCTGCATAGGGGCGGGCTTATCCGATGGTTGAGTCAAGGAGGCCGCTGCCCCCGTGACTTCGGCACGACTTCAAAAAGGTGCCAAACACAGTTTTATAAGTCGATTTTATGAGACAGCACAACGCAGAAAGAAGATATGAATACATCTTTGGGCACACTTTGAGAGATACTTTAAGGTACTGTGATTAGTGTAAATTGTCTTTTCCAGGTGACAGGTTCCCTTTAAGAGGTGTGCGTTTTCCCCAGAAATGGTGTCATTCCTGTCTATAAGCTGTCCCTTGTATTGCTGCCTAGCCCCGTTCAAATGAAGTGAGCCAAGCTGCAATACCAGGCTCAGCTCGTGAACCCGAGTGACGTTGCCTAGGGGTGTGAGGGGATGGGGGTCTCCCTACACTGCTCTACAATTCCATGGTAATGTTGTGATCCTGCTATGATAGCCTATGATCTGCCACAATGGCTGAGGAGCCTGACAGGAAAACTCACCAATATGTAGTATATATAGGCAAGTGCCAGAGCGTAGTGAGGCCTAACCCCCCTAGGCAGCTCTACAAGAGGAGGCAACCATTCGTATTCACATTCTAGGACAGGTTGCTGGAGCCAAATTAAAATCCTTACGACAGAAACCCCCGTTTTGCAGTGTTTTTTTTTTAACAGCGTTTTTTCATGGTTATGGGAATGTACCCTAAGTGATTGTTATGTTCTATTTGATTTCTGATTTTCATTATTTCCGTGAATTATGGCTTAAACCCCGTAAGTGTTTGCATCTTTCTATCCAGTTAATTTAATTAAGTTTAACAGATTTCCTTCAGCATAATTGCGTTTGGGAAGCTTGCATTTAAGACTGCTCTTCTCATGTACTTTTCCACATTGTCTATTGTGCTGGTGTTATTGTTCTTTAACTTTAATAGGCTTTCATGCATACAATGTGCCGGTAATGGCTCTGCCTCGTCCTCAGTGCAGGTGCACTCTAATTTATGGCTTACAGTGTGATTGTATGGGTACAGCCTCTAGTGACGGATTTGTTGCAGAATTTTTTTCCGTTTAATATCTTCCCTCCATTTATCTGAAGGGGGTTGTTTTGGCAGTAGTCGCTTGGGTTTCTGCAATAGGGCAGTCGCATAAATGTTTGCTACATATCTGCTGAGCATGAAATTATAGGTGTCAATAAGAATGTGGCCAGCTCAGACTAGTATTTCATTTTTTATATATTTTTTTATTTATTTATTTATTTCAAATAAAATAAAACCTAAAGTTGCTGAAACATTTTGCCATAGTGTTCTTTTGATGCTCAGTAGCATAGCATAAGGATAAGTATCCTCCGGGGTGTATCTGAATGGTTGACGTGGGCCTCATTGACACTGTAAGGTTAGTCATTATGCATTAGCCCACTGCCAATTAGCATTATTTTGCATAAGAATTTCCTGGTTGGCTGCTTCATATCGTATCTCTACAGGTGGGTTTCCCTTTTGTGGTTCTACACCAGGCATCCTCAAACTGCGACCCTCCAGCTGTTGCAAAACTACAACTCCCAGCATGCCCGAACAGCCTACAGGTATCCGCCTACAGCAGGGTATTGTGGGAGTTGTAGTTTTACAACAGCTGGAGGGCCGCAGTTTGCGGATGTCTGTTCTACACCATTCCTGTCTCTGGTACTGCCCATCAATTCTGTCTATTCCTAGAGACTGCACTTGTGGCGTTTCCTTTAATATTTCTGAAAGACTAGAAATGAATTCTGCATCGCTGCCTAGAACGCAGACAAGCCTGTGTACTACACATTCAGCAGGCCTCCTGAGAGTGTCTGTACCCTGTGACATCTCTATCTCTGCTTCATTTGTCATTTTAGCTCCTTTTATCACTCTAAGTCTCTGTTGCCTTGAAACAGCAGAGGTTGATGCATTTGCTGTTTAACTCCTGCATGTTTTGCAGTAAAGTGGCCATTTCTATGGCTTTAAAGTACATGTGGGTTCTGTACGAGCTCATGTTTTTGGCTTCTCGCTTTCCTGACTCATTGAAACGCAGATCATGAAAGAGTCTTGATTTGAGGAACCTTCCTGCATTGCAATTAAAAGTTGAGTGTTTTAAAGCAGATATCCAATCTCACAGGATTATCATGTTTAAGCTAACCTTTCAAAGTGCCTGCATCTGGTGTCACAGCTTCATTAATGCTGGCATTACAGCCTCAAAGTTTCCCCCCCAACAAAATAAACCATGTACTCTGATGTTTCATCTTTTATTAGTTCTTTCTGAATAAGGCCTCATTCACATCTGCCAGATCCAGCGTCGACCGATCCCCATGGACTAAAATGAGATCTGGCGGTGATCCGGCCAATGAATGCAGGCATCCAAATCTCCAAAACGGATATGTGAATGCAATTTAACCTGTCCCAACATTCGAGCGGAAAGTGTTTTTTTTTTTTTTTTTCATATTTGTGATAACAATGCTGCATTATATTCTACTTATTTAAAGTACATCTATGTTCAAGAATAGAAACTTGGCTGAGTTGAGGTTGATTTTATAAAGCTGGTATTGTATACCTTATAACTTTTGAAAAGCTGAAAGAGGACAACAACATTGGCGCACACCTCCACCCAGTGCTCATCTATGCACACCCAATCCTACCCAGTCCTGTTAGTGCCATAATAGCTATAACCTCTTTGTGCCACCTGCTTGGTAGCTAAGCCTTACACCAGAGAAGCCCCTTAGTGTTACTAAAATAAGTGCTCACCTAGCCCCATTCACCTGACGAATGGAACACATCATGCTCTCCCCAGCAGCAGGCGTGAAGCAGTGAGGAGAGTGCACAGACCAATTTCCCTGGCCACGTAATGATCCCTGACCGTCCTGCTACAGATGAAATTGGGACATGCTTCAACCGACCTGGGACCATGGGACTTTACCGTCGGATCTAGAAAGGTCAGGAGGCATATTTTCCCCCATGCTTCATAAGCATACATACGGTAGTTCCTGCTCTCTTTTGCTCAATGTTTTTTTTTATTGAATTCAACATATGTCTGGTTATCCTTGGTAAAGATCATATTTAGTAACTGAAGGCATTTAACCACTTTCTCTACTGTAACTAAAGATTTGCTATGTAAAGAATCAGAACGAGCTAGACTTTCACGAACCATCTGCTAAAGTACCACACTTTTTAGATTACAAAATATGTCCATGATGAACCTTGTGCAAATTATTGTTGGTATAATTAACATTTCACAGTAAAATCTGCTAAAATAAGCATAGTGAAGCAATTTGTCATTTCAGATGGACATCTGAACCTGCATAGTGTGTAGGGATGTTGGTTGACAAATTCATATGCATACCATTGTGACTGAGGTTGTTCATGGGCTCAGATGGCAGTGGATGCTGGCGCCTGTGCAATGGGCTGACACCAACCTTGCTGGAGGAAGAAGTAGTGTAAAAAAAAAAAAAAGACATAAAGCATGTTCTATAAACATTCTGCCCAAAGCCACTCGGGAGGAACTCTGTGCACGGGAATTTATAAAGTTACCGTTGAAGGAATTGAAGCTGTAAAAAAAAAAAAAAAAAAGAAATAAATATTTGCACTGAGCTTGCCCTACTGGCAGCTGCGTGAAGATGCAGTGTTTCATGTCAGGAAGAAAAGGTGATCAGATCTGAACCCCAAAGCCATTGCCTGGTCTTCCTTCATGGGATGTGAATCATTGCATAGTATTCTGAGGTATACACTTGTATGATTTCTAACCATTTCTTTTGAATTCCAGTTTGTGTATAAGATTTGTAATATAAAATGCTGCATAAGAAGCCTCATTTGAGTGAACTTGGATGCTGTATTTGTTTGCCTTATCACATTCCAATAATCTTATCTGAACAGCAAGAGAAAACAAAGGAGACATTCCAGTTTTTGTTTTATATAATAGGAAGTTATACAATTAAAAAAAATATATGTATTTAAAATTTTGCTTAAATACCAGTTTTTTCACTGTATGTGTTTACCTAGCAGCTTGTTTCTAGATTATTTGTAAAATGGCTGCTTGTCTTTAGGTGAGGTCATGTTAATAAAGTTAACCTTAAAAAAATACTGACACAACACATACAGAGGAGACGGAACAAGGTCAGATCTGCTTCAACACAGACTGACAGACAAAATGAGGTGCTGCTCTAGGCAGTAATACTGTGTATACTGTATACATGTTATGCACCTTAAACTGCTATTCACCTGACATCCATCTGGACAGTTAAAGGGCTTATCCCATGATTAATAAAAAAAAATGAAAATCAGACATCATATAACAAAGCTAGAACCAGTCTTGCGCCTCACGTGGATCCAGAGATCTCCCCACTCATTAACATGCTTGATCTTTTCTTCTGATTAGCCAAACTGGAAGTGTCTGCCAGTGGTTTGCCCTTATTGAGTATACATGTGCGGTCAAACCAAATTTGGGGTAGTTTAGAAGAGAAAAAGTCCAAAAAGGTAACTTGTGTGTGGCGGCTTTAGGACATCTAAAAGATGCTGTATGTGAAAGGGTGCGACTCTAATTTCAGTCTGGGCTGATAAATGCTGCAACTTGGTGAAAATGTCATGTCAATATAGAAGAGAAATCCTCGTCCATGACAAGACTTCAGGCTGTTTTTAGGGCATTTGGAAGGGTCTACTTATTACTAGCACTAAAGTGGTCTCTGAGCCTATATACGTTGATGCTCAATAAACAGTTAACGAATATATGGTACAGAAATGTAAGACCTCTATCCGATGTATAATGGCAGCCACAAACTGCTTTTATATGGGCACAGGCAGGTCCTAATAAACCTGAAAATAAACTTTCCGCAAAACCTCCTACTTGTAGTCAGAACATCATTCACAACCATCACATTAAAAATGTAAGAAGTGTGATATGAGTACATTGTCAAGGCCTTGTTTTGCTGTTGCGTGTACATTATATTTTATTAATGCATCAGACGACATAAATTAAAGTGCAGTGGTTTCAGACTTCACGCACGCGCCATGAGGGACTAGGTTTCATCCTTTTCTGGAATATAGTCTTGTATGCTTCTGTTAAAAGCACTTCAGTAGCTTAACAACCTTGGATTACCAGGGCAACATATAAATGAAATCACACTACCACGTTAAACATGTTTTGCTACTTTTTGGGGATAAGTATTCTGCGGACCTATTTGTTAGGCATACAACTTTTTTTTTTTTTTTTTTTTTTTTCCTGGTCAAATACCACTGTAGAAATTGCACATCTTTCTGATGTGTGTAGTAACTGTTTAGTAAATGTATTCCTGTCATTTAAAAAATGACTGAAGAAATTTGCATTTGCCCCAAAAAGAAGTAAAAAGTCCAAGAAACCTCCTGCAACACCATAGTAATGTGGTAATTGACATAGATTTCCATCGTAGTTTCATGTACTTACAATGTTTTCTGTAAATGCTTCATAGTATTGGTATGATATGGTATAATATCTTATTTAGACTATCACAGCAAAATAATTTTTTCAGCTATTTTCAATTATTTTGTTTTCAACTTGTCCAGGATCTTTAAGTTTTTAAATCCCATCCCCTACCAGCAGACTTGTAAAGAGAAACACTTACCTGCACCCCACTGCTCTGTTCTTGCATCCTAGCCCCTGGTGTATCTATACTGTACTTGTGGTCCTCGCACGGATAGGGTCAGTGCTCTGCTGCAGCCATTGACTGGTCTCAGTGGTGTAAGGGTATCCAAGCTGCACGTGACTCTGGAACCCCCAACTAATGCAAAAACACAGTGTCTGACAAATTAAGTGCTGAATTTCTACAACCCTGTCTTGAGTGCTATGGTCCTGGAAGTTTGAGTTTCTGAATGATTTGTTTGACTCGGACTCACAGGACTGTTGTGATGCAGTGTTTCCAGAATACATAGGTTAATACCCCTACAGTTGAGCAATACCTACTCTCTTAGAGAATGACAAAATACAATTTTACAGTGCTATCATTTTACAATGGTATAATTAAAAGCAATAGTGCTAGAATAAAATAAAAAAACACACACTGCTTACCACTTCAGTCTTGTGATCTTCCACCAATCCTGAGATCTGGTCACATGTATTTCCGGCATCACTGCTTCTTGATGCCAGTAAGTGTAGCCCATGGCCACTGATGGCTACAGCATGTCATCGATGGCAGCCTGTAAACAAAGACTGGTGGGGCGCTTCCTGGACATTCGTGCAGGATTAGTGGGTGTTGAAAGATCAAAGTGGTTTATTTAAATCCTTCAAAAAATTTACAACCCTTAAATCCTGTTTTTATAAATGATAAAATGCTGGATTGCAATTTTAGCCTACTTTAAAGGCAGAGCCATGGAGAACCCTTTTATGATGAGCAATATCAGACTTTTCCCATATTACAAATATGCCCTTGCCTAAGGCCTCCTTAACACATTTCAGTGTTTTAAAGATGCACTAAACTGGTGACAGTCAATTTTTGGATCCGTTTTGTTGGAGGTTTAGGCCTCATTTACGCATGTGTCTCCATGGTGACATCCATGACAAGTGTTTATCTGTAAAGATGTGTGAATGGTCAGTGTGTCTGTTTATGCCCTCTATGTGTCATCTGTGTTCCATGTGCACAGCTGACTGGAAAGTGGGTTTTCAGAGCATCTGCTATCATTGGTTAGTGAATGTCCCTGAGAGAACACAGGGGCCACTAGTGTTCTGATACTGTTTGTCAGGGATCCAGAGACTTAAAGGGGTTGCCCCACGGAACATTCTACAGTTTTCAAACCAGCACCTGGATCTTAATACTTGCATGTAATTAAAAAAAATTAGCATAGTCAGAGTTAATCAATGAAATATATCTGTATAGCGCCATCTGCTGTGTGTTTTTCTTTCTTATAGCTTTGTCCAGCTCACTGAGAAGGCCGCACATGCTCAGTTTAATGCTTTAACTGCCTCCTGAGTTGATAGGAAGAGCATGGACACGCCCCCTTAGCTGCAGCAGAAAAGACACACCCCTTGAGCTGCCAGCTTGATATAAATCTAGTAGATCAATGAATTGGAATCTCTGGATCCATGTGAGGTATACAACTGGTTCATATACTATATGAAGTCAGATTTTTCCATTTTTTACATTGGTCATGGGACAACCTCTTTAAGTGGGCATGTTGGGTTTGCATCATGTACCAAAATAATGCATGTTTTCACTTCCACTGACCCACAGTCCTTGGAAAAACAAGGATTTGTGAATAAACCTTTTTCTTTTACTTATTTATATAGCGTGAACCTGTTCGGCAGGGCTTTATAGACCTTATCACTTTCTGTTTACAATGGAGCTCACAATCTAAATTCCCTATCAGTATGTCGTTGGAGTGTGGGAGGAAACCAGAAGAAAATCCATGCAAACACGGGGAGAACATACAAACTCCATGCAGATGTTGTCCTTGGTCGTATGAAAACCTGGCACCCCCGCTCTGCAAGGCACCAGTGCTAACCACTGAGCCACCAGATTTGTGTGCTATCTGATTCACTGATGTGTGAATGAGGCCATATTGGAGAATGTACACACATGTAGAGGACTTCATATTCTCTTAGTAAGCACCAGCAAAGCAATCGTCTGGCCTCTGTTTTTAGCAAAGACATCAAAACACCCCCAAAAACCCAATGCTCTGAATACAACCTAAAATGTTGTGTGGAGATGAGCATGTCGTCAAGGCAGGTATCTTTACAGAGGATGGGTGTCCACTATTAGAGCTGGCTTCACTCTAGTGGGAGGTTTCAGCTGATATTTACTGCCACTCAATGAATCAATCTTTTGTGTGGTTATAAAAAGGGCATCTGTCAGCAGATTTGTACCTATGAAACTGGCTGACCTGTTACATGTGCACTTGGCAGCTGAAGGGTCTGTGTTAGTCCCATGTTCATATGTGTCCACATTGCTGAAAAATGTTTATATGCAAATTAACCCTGTTCTCCTTGCAACTCACGTGCCATCTCCCCTGTGATTGACAAGGCCAGGCATGATGGTGTCATCACGCCTACTTGGCCCAATCATTTCGAGGGCAGAGCTGAGCCTCTAGGTGTAATGACAACGCCCCTGTTGCTCCTGGAGGCTCATTTGCATATATTGAAAACATAATTTTTCTCAGCAATGCGGGCACATATGAACATGGGAACAACACAGATGTCTTCAGCTGCCGAGTGCACATGTAACAGGTCAGCCAGCTTCATAGGTAAAATCTGCCGACATTAAAAATGACCAGCAAATTGTAATTGGTGATCAGTTTGCTTGCTTCTGTAACCAATCACTCAGCATTCCTCTTGCTGCTCGATGCAGATGCTTTTGGCACTGAAGAAGTTAATTTATTATCCCTAGCAGAGGTAAGCAGATCTGCAGTTATTTAGTTTTAAGTCTTATCAGAATAGCCAGTGATGCGATTTCTTTATTTTTTATTTTTTTTCCCCTTCTCAGCTTATTTCCTTCAGGGCACCTCATCTCTTTCCCGTCCCGTCTCCTCCTCCCCTCCCAAAACACACACATTAAGCAATTTTTGCTCTGAATGGCTGAGATTAAATAGGATTTGCTTCAAAGTTTCACTGAATCCCAGCACTGGGCAAAATTGATGTGAACTAAAAAGGCTCAATTAAGTGTGATCCTATTCCATTCTGACTTAGATGGCAGTAATGAAGGCACAGAAAGATAAGACTCCTGTCTCTTTCTTTTCTTCTCTTTTCTTTAAATATGTCTGAAAAATAAAGCATTACAAGTGTTAGATTTCCCCCGAGCATCTGTGGAAAGCCTCAAAACTTCCTCGTTGTGTTTTCTCAGTTTTACTTTTATTAGACAGTTGTGTATTGCTACACATTGTCAATGAAAGGGTTTCGACTGGTCATCCTTTCCATATATACCAATGATAACAAGGACAGATCACTTAATGGGTAATTAGCAGCACATTGCTGCCCTGTCCTGTTGATTAATGTTGCGGATTCAAATTGCACCTATCTAATTAGTCCCATATTAAACTACAGTTTGAACAATTCATGCCATTAGAAGTGATGCCTGGCGATTTACCGCTTCCCAATACGTTATTGCTGAGGCATAGTAGTGAGGAGGATTGCTGTAATGCTCAACTATGGCAGCAATCCCTTGCTAAATATGTTCCTTCACCACCAGTCTCTTGTCCAGGGAAAGCAGCCTTTCATGTGCCAAATCTTTAAAAATTGGGAAGAATTAACCTGTAACCGATCCTTTTATGCCCTTGGTGTATAGCAGAACTGTGTGTTGGGTAGCAGAGCTGTCTCCCTTTTGCCACATAGTTATCTGTATGTTGACTTCAGTTATAAGGACGATCTTTTCAGAGCTGGGCTGCATTCATGCTCTACAGAGAATCTGCACTTCCTAACCCCTTCCCTAGGAAATACATCCGTTCATTTTTGTGCATTATGACTTCAGATAAAGCTTTTTTGAATGTGATGCGGTCAAGTATCTTACGGTTCATGCTCTTTCAAATGGGGTGAGACGGTCATCGGTGTAAATACTGAGCAGCTTTGTGGTGATCCATGCTCACCCCTGTGGTCTCGACTTCTTTTGGGGATCCTATTGTTCTTATGTCATTGCCTAGACAGATGTTTTCTATAGGGACTTATTCATTCTACATCTCCAACCTGTGTCCAGACGCACCAGTTGTCATGGATACACTATGGTTTAACCCACCAAAGCTGGAACCTCTTCTGCCGGAGATGTATTCTTATATATGCTAAGAGGGTGTGCAGACCCTCCCTCCATTTAGTCTCCTTGAAATGCCCGCAGTCACAAAGGATGTGAAATTCCTCTACACCAGACGGTCCCTCCCCACCTTTTCCTGTATTCCCTTCCCACACTTAGTATGAGAAACATCCAGGAGACTGCAGAAGTTGGTATATTATAGCAAGATGTCTTCATCTTTACTGCATATCAATCCAAATTCATGCGTTCCTTAACTAGCCGTATCTGTACAACGAGAATGATAAGTTTGATGTGCTACCTTTCTTTCCAATGTAGATCTTTAGTGCCTAGAATGAATTTAACGCATTCTTTGGTGTGCTTTAGTCCTACACTGTGCTATAGTCTCTTTACTCATTTGAGATTCTACCAGTAAGATGGTGCACCACAGTGTTGGGTGTTTTGCACTCTATTTTTATATATGTAAACCATCAATCCTTTCCTTCCCTCTGCCGAAGCAAAGCGCTCCTTGAATGCTGGTGCGGAGGCTGAGAATAATAGAAGCTCACATCTGATGCATCTTATGAAAACCTGTTTGCTCCCTGACATGGCTACTTACAGTCACCGTGAGTGCTGTTGTAATTGAATGTGAGTCATCAGTAGGTGTGCATTAGACTCTCGAATTCTAAATTCCTCACCATATCTGTCATTTTAATAACAGAAAGCCAAAAACTTTAGTTTAATAATACTGTTTGACAGATTCATACACTTCCTAAATAAACAGTAATGTTGAAATCCTCGGCACTGGTGTTTTTTTATATTTTTCTTATTAAATTAGGCAGCTTGTTTATGGTTGTTATTTTCTGCCATCTTGCCGTTGTAGACCCTGTGCAATTCCTTCACATAACTAGCTGTGCTGCTTTCTCTGACATAGCTGTTGATCTAGCTCATGTTGGGCTATGTTCACTTCTGTTAGAGGATTCTATCACCGATTTCATCAAATTTGCCAGAAAAGTCAGCATGCAGTTTCTTAACTTGAATGCCTGTATACCCAAGTGACTGCTGAGGCCAGTGATTTGTTGCATAAGTCACATGGTTAGATGGGCACAAAACTAAAACTAAGAGAGGAAAGACCAGTGGAGGGACTGTTAGGTATTGGTTCTTTTAAGTTTCGCAAACCCTGCCTGTGTCCTGGTTATGATTGGACAACCCCTTTAATTTACTACATTTTACTTTTTGTAAAGTACGGTTACTAGCAAATGAACTTAAAATTCATAAGTAGCTTTTGGGTGTGAACTATTAATTTAGGAGGTGCCATGCCGTTAATCCTTGACATATGCTTGTATAGCTTGCATATTTCACACCTCCTGTTATTGTGTAAACATCCCCGTTGTTGCCAGCTATTAGACATTCCATTTATTTCATCCTTGTTTAAACAGGAAATAAAGCAAACCTTTTTTATTGTTGTCAGTCCTTAGAGAAGGCTGCCTGCTGTCTGTGAACAGCGCTCCTTAGATTGCTACAAAGCAATGGGTTTATTGGTTTGATTTTATACTAAAACACGACAACCCCTTGATGTGTGCGTAAAATTCAAATATCCATTTTTTTGCATGTTACTTGTTTAAATAGATAAAAATGATTTGTCTTAGGTTGGTATCACACATGCCAAAAGTGGATCCAACAAGAAGTATGAGGCGATTACCCACATGGCAGTTTACAATACAGTGTAAGTAAATGGGTATTCAAAACCACATCCACATGTACTAAAAATTGTACATAAAAATCTGAGCAAGCATGGGTTTTAAGTCCACAGCAAAAAAAGGTGCAGATTATCAACAGTGCTTTTCCTTGCTGGGTGACCAAATCTGCATTCTGTTGTGGATTCGCAGGCAAGTTTTCTGTGGAAGTTCTCTGCCATGTGTGAGCTTAGGTCTAATACTCTTATATTTCTCATTCCGTTCAATCTGCTTCCTGATCTGGATCAAAAACTACATGTGTAATTCCAGCCTTGGAGACCCTCCAAACTCGCACTGCCTTTATAGTCTGAGACAATCCCCCTGTTCTCGAAACAGCCAAAACTACTCACAGGAGCAGCAGGAGTGCCTCAGACTACTCAAGCACAGTGTACCCAAGCAGGTTGGCCATGTTGGGGGGAAGCAGAGGGGCCTGGAAATCAAACACACCAGTTAACCCTGGAGCTTCAGAAAATACAAAGATCAACTAAACTGATGTCTGCTCTTAGTTGTGTGAAAAGATTAAAAGAATTAAACTGATTTAGTCTTGAAGAGGCATCGGGGGGGGGGGGGGGGGGGGGTGGACTTGGTTAACTTATAAAAATATATAAATGGCTCTGCAAACATTACATCTGGACTGAATCCTGACTCCTTCATTTCAATGGGTCTATTCACGGTGAGAGTGTATTTTTCACACGTCTCCCTGATCGTGCAATCTTTACACATGGTCCCAGGATCTGGCCTCAGTTCAGATCCTGACCCTTCCAGTACAAAACAGCAACTAACTACCACACCAAAATTATTTCCTCTGTCTTCTCATCACTCCCTCCAACAGATGGATAGGTAGGGAAGGGAACACTCCCCTACCACATTCCAAGGTGATCTGTCTCCGGCCTCCCCCACCCCCCTCACAGGCACATTTATTGAATGGTTTACACCTGAACTGATGGCGCACACATTAGATTTAGTATAAATTATGGCAGAAACTGGAGTAAGGTAGACTTAAAATTTCCACCAGCTCACAGCTAGCATAGATTTGACTTTCTAGAGCACCGACTTCCAGGAGATGCACCAAACTTAAGAGGCCTGTGCTTCATACATTTGGTGCTTGTTTCGCTGACTTCCTTTATACAAAGCTTGGGTATGTAATACTACTCTTGTTATATCTGTGCCATTGTGTGTGAACCCCCCTAGTACTTGTAGGAGACCTTCATAGGGTACATTGTGTTCTGCATTTTGCGGACCGCTCATGGCCAACCCTATGATAGAAATGACTATTCTTGTCCACAATCGCGGACCTGAATAGGACATGCTCTATTTTTTTTTTGTGGGGCCGTGGAACGGATGTACAGATGTGTATCTTTTTCAGCTGTTGAAATGAATGGGTCCTTATCTGTTCCGTAATGTTGCGGAACAGATGCAGACACAAACCTATGGTCGTGTGAATGGGCCCTTATTAATACAGAAATGTATGTCTTGCAGTATGCCGCCCTCTTGGTAAGCAGCCTCATTTAGACACTGCTCCAGTCTGTGTTTGGGCTGATCTTCCTGACAGTAGCCTAGGTAAGAATGCCTATTTCTGTATGACGGAAGATGAGCTGTGGATGCATCCATTCTGAATGTGTAATTGTTCAGCTGAGAATAGCTCATTCCCCCCCCCCCCCTCTTAAAATTCAGGTGCTAGTGAACCACTGACATTTAGCGTGCAGAGCATTCTATATGGATGTAGGGCGACGAGAGGCGGGGGATATCATCTGAATTGCTGCAAGCATTTTTATCACATTTCACCTTTTTAAAATGCTCTTAAATGACTATACCACCATTCAATGCTGACAATTTTCCCCCATAAATCTGTAAATGGTGTAAGAGGTGCAGGACTGTAAGGGGTTTTTTCTCTTGTAACCTCTGGACTTACATTTGTACATGTGCCGATGGGTTAGTCATTGGCACATATAAGCTATACTAGTATATGACCGTTTACAAAATCTGTCAGTATATGGCTACATTTTGAAGTTAGCTGTCGGTGGCTTCAGGGTTAACAGGCCTTGAATGTTTGCAGGAACATTTGCTGTTCTTTTCACTAAGGTGATATTCCATCCAATCTCCCATAACTACTCCCTTTCTCAGAGCCAATTAAGTAATAAAATGGGCTCTCGCCCTCCTTCAGCATCACCTCCTTCAGCATCTTTAAATCTGTTGCTCATCACATGATTTCTAAGTGGCAAGTCAACAAATTGTATCTGACGATGCCCAGAGCTGCTTGGCTGACTGACAACTTCATGACTTGCTCTGTGAGAGATGAAAGGGAAAAGCCTTTTACTATATTGACTCCACCAAACCGTAGTCATCCAAATGCTCCTTTTTTCTTTTTTTTTCCCCCCCAAAATGTAAATTTGGTTGCCTGGAGCCAGTGTCAATAGTATGTGAGACCCATTGCTTACCGGTTTCTTCTGCAATTGATGATTGCTGTAGGTAATGAGCTACCATTGTATACATAGCCTCTACCTTAGCGATGTCTTGTTATGTTCATTGGCGAGCCGGTTAGTAATGCAAACCTTATAATGTGCTCTTGCCTAACCTGGCAAAATTATTATTTCAAATAGGAGGAGGCTGTTCTTGTCCCTTTTAGCATTTCCATTAGGATCATACTAATAGCAGTCTAGAACCTAGCACACAGTAGTTCCTCAGTTCTGTGATGTCCAGTAGATGCCGCAAAAGGTTGAAATGGAAAAGATCTGAATTATTTCTGTTATGCTGCGTTTGCAGCTTATTAGTGTATAATGATCATTTATTCCCTGTGTACAGCAAACAGCTATTCACCTCTGTGTAATAATAGTAATAAGCATGGACCACATCTCTGGCTGCTACTCTGTATGTGAGAAATGAATGGGTATTGTTTGTGGCATTGTAAATGTATGGCTTTTTTCATTAAAACGATCTGCATTTTACGATTTAAAGTTCGACTGAAAGGCTGGATTTATGGACCTACCCACTTTACTTTCGTAGATGTTGTGTCAGTAAGCCTTGCTCTTCATTCTTTTCCACAGCAGTGTTCATGAGTTCTTGTGAGGCATTTTTGAGATTTTAGCACCTATATCCGGTCTACAACACCTGGACCTCTCTGTTGTATTAAACTTAGATCACCATAGGATTCTATAATTATTCTTAGAGCCCTCTATGTATCCCAGCTTGTCTTACAAAATTCATTGTCTCATAGCCAAATTGAAAGGAAAAAAAAAATATATATATAAGGCTACTTTCACAGTAGCGTTCGGAGCGGGTCCGTCGGATGTTTCATCAGACGGATCCGTTCCTATAATGCAGACGTTTGCATCCGTTCAGAACGGATCCGTCTGCATTATAACTTAGAAAAATTTCTAAGTGTGAAAGTAGCCTGAGCGGATCCGTCCAGACTTTACATTGAAAGTCAATGGGGGCGGATCCGTTTGAAGATTGAGCCATATAGTGTCATCTTCAAACGGATCCGTCCCCATTGACTTACATTGTAAGTTTGGACGGATCCGCTTGCCTCCGCACGGCCAGGCGTTCAGGTGTCCGCTCACTGAGCGGAGCGGAGGCTGAATGCTGGCAGACAGATGCATTCTCAGTGGCTCCACCTCCACTGAGAATGCATTAGGGCCGGACGGCTGCGTTCAGGGCTGCTTGTGAGCCCCTTCAAACGGAGATCACGAGCGGACACCTGAACGCAGGTGTGAAAGTAGCCTAACCAGGGAAAGTGTGTGTTTGGGGAATGTTACAGTCCTTTAAAGGGGTTCTCCCATAATAGAGAAAAATTTTTTTAATAATTAAATATTTTATTTTAAAAATATTCCCAAATACCTTTTATTAGTTTATAATAGCTCATTTTGTCTAGGGAGCAAGCATTAAAATAAAATGGCTGCCGTTCTATTAGTGTATACAAAACCTGTCCTAATCACACAGGAGGACAAGTTACTTCAGGACACTGAGCTAAACCGCTGCTTCATCCTCCTCTCTGCTCTGCTTGTCAGGGAATATTATCCTGAATACAGTTTATAATATGATCTTCAGCTGAATCTCTGTAGGACTGGAGTTCATGAGGAGACATGAAGTACCGAGAGGACTGACAGGATATACTGTGATAATGGAGATTGCATACAAGTGCTGCTGCTCATTACCCACATCCCCACCTCTCTGTACTTCATGTCTCCACCTGATCCCCATTCCTATGGAGATTCAGCTGAAGATCATATTATAAACTGTATTCAGGATCATAATCCCTGACAAGCAGAGCAGAGAGGAGGATGAGGCAGCTCTTTAGCTAAGTTTTGTGCAGTAACTTGTCCTGCTGTGTGAGTAGGATGGGTTTTGTGTGTACTAATGTAGGGATGAGCAAACTTCCTATTTTGAAGTTTGGGTTGGGGTATATGCTGAATTGCATTTTGGATTTTGGACCATAACGCAATTCCATGGCCTGCATAACGGATCCATCCGGTTTTCGTTAGGCTGGACTCCTCTCCTGCATAATGGAAACGGGACGGATCCGTTACGCAGGCCATAGACTTCTGTTTTGACAGAATGCCCCTAAGGCATTCCGTTATGCATTCCGTCATGTAATTGCGTTATGATCCGTGGTAACGGAATCCATAGGACAATTCAGCATATACCACAACACGAACTCCATCTTCAAAATGTAAGGTTTGCTCATCCCTAGTCAGATGGCCTATTACACACACAGATCTTTTATTATGCACCCCAACTATTGGTCTGACTGGACAGAAATTGTTGGTGTAATTCAGGCCTAAGGCTAAAATGAGTTGGCACTAAGAGGTTTCAATGCACTTCAGTCCCCTGAGTTGTACAGTTAGATTTACTTGAGACATAACTTTAAAATCTGCAGTAAAAAGGGACATTTTCCGGAACTTCACATTTTTCCAATTTTAATGACTGTTGGGGAGTTAAAGGAGTCTTCTGTCTTTTTTAGATATTTATAACCTCTCAGCTGAATAGGTCATTACTATTAGATCAGTCCGCCTGGCACCGACGGTAATAAGATGTTTGCAGCAGCAGCCGCCAGAAACGTAACCGGAAGTGGAAGCAGAAGGCTGTAGTTCCAGAGTACTGCAGCTCAGCTCCCAAATGGGTGCTAGCCACCCACTAGTGATTGCAGGTGGCCAACTTGTTCACAAATCAAATGTGAATGACATCTCTGGATGGCAGCTCAATAGGTTAAAAAGACAAGTCACAAGTCGATGTCTAGTTTGTTTGACCTGGGCTTCGATTAATGGGATGCAGATCTGTCATTTGTCATGATCAATTTTACATGTACTGCATCCAACAACCTTTCCATCGGTGTCTGACCTGCGGTCAGTGTCTGTCACTAAATTTCCAGCGTAGGGCCGCTTTAGATAAGGTGTTGCCCATTGTGTATGTATGTTATATATGTTACTTTTATGTTAACTTCTAGACTATAAAGGTTTGATGTGTAATCACAAATATCCTGAAAGTAAATGAGCAAAATCTAGCAGATTTGGTTTAAGTGGTTTTATTTTGCTTGTTAACCACAGAATATATTTTCATCTGAGAAGAGATCATGCCAGAAGGAATACTAATGTAGTGTGGGGTTGGGAGGCAGTAAGCAGAGACCCAAGATTGTGTCCAAAATGATAAAATACACAAATGTTTCACTGAACAAAAATGGTATGTAACAGATTACTTGTGTAGGGAGCATGTAATCAACAACCTGATAGGAATCCATTTGCCTTCAGCCTGTTCGTCACAGCCAGTGACTACCATTGTACAGTGCATGTAATCCACTTCAAGCTGGCCATACATTTTAGAATGCAGTCACAGAATGCTTGTTCAGCTGACACCTCAGGTTCTCCTGAACCCTCCATAGAAATGCTTGCTTCGTTGAGCATACATATATTCTCGTGGGAGAGAAGAGTAAGCTGCCGTCGGACACAGGTGGGAGATTTGATCCCCAAAAACAAAAGGGTTGAGCATGTTGAAATCCAAATTCCCTATCTGCTGTCAGGGTACAAGTATGGGGTTACCCTTACAAATTAGATGGTCTGTCATTTATTAAAAGGGGTGTAAGGTAGCTGTACTTTTGTAATGTATTCCTTTTACCTTTATTCCTCCTATCTTCCATTATGGGTTGTGGTCTCATGACCACATCCATGCAGCTCATTTCCTGTGATGTCATGGTAAACCAGCAACAGGGGCAGTGCTACGGGAGTGTCTATGTAACCATCTGGTGGGAGGAGCTATAATCTACCTACTACGTTAGAGGCGGAGCTGTAGCAGAGAAAGAAGTGCATCATGGGTTTGGTTGGATACTGTAACAGGAAGTGCTACATAAAGGGTGAAAACTAATTAGGGATTTATTTACATGGTGAGAACTGGTCAGGAGAGTCCAAACTGGAAAAAAAAATAGTGAAGAGTATATCTGTTAAAAACCATAGTATTCAGTAGTAAACACCTTTACTGGATTTGGCAAGCCTGTTTCTTTGGTTCTCTAGGGCATAAGCTGCCACCAGAAGAGTTTGGCCAGTGGCGTTCCGTGCGCAAATTTTAGAACGCATGCTTAGCTGAGTGTGTATTGGGAAGGGGGGCTTCTGGAGAGATGCTTGTTGGATAAGCACTGACTGAAAGAGCTATGATTGTAGAAAAGGGTCCTTACATTTTCCCTCCACCCATCCTTTCAATTCAGAGCACACAAGTGCCATAGACACAGCTTACTTTTCTAGGGGAGAAGTTAAAATCAAAAAATATAAATTTTTCGGCTCAGCATATATGTTGGATTCTCCAAGCCGGCCAACTTCTTCCTGACCTCTGCACAGGTCGCAGAACGTTCCTTGAAAACTCTCCCATAGAAGTCAAATAGTTCTCCTCCAAACCATTGTCTATGGCCCATGTGGTTGCTGTAAAGCCTGTTGATAAATGAAATTAACAGCTCGGACAAGATGGCATCCCCCATAATCACATTTAGGAAATACAGGTAGAATGAAATCTACCACCAGAAAATACAAAGATGAAAAGGATATGTATCACTATCTATCTGGTTTTAACCTGAAGAAACAAATTGGTGATGCATTCCATTTAGAGGACCTGTTGGCTCTTATGTCATGCTTGTTTTAATATCTATTTTACATGAAATAATACAGGAAAATGTTTTCTTAGAATTGCGTCTCTGGTTTTCATCTTGGAAATGTATGAATAAATGGACATTTGGGTTGTCACCATTCTCTTTTTCTATAGGTTGTCTGCCTTTCACTAATGGCATAGTAACACCTAGTTGTCAACTTATCCATAGATTTTCAGAAGTAATATCAAAGGAATGGCACCTTGCAGAGTTCTAAGATGCTCTAGAATTGTTTTATGGCAAATCCAAAGATTTGCAAATATACTGTAGATTTCTGGATAGCTAACATGTCCCCTTTAATGGTTCCCACAATGAGGCACTCCAATAAAAAAATAATTCTCTGACCTATTAGAAAGGTACATGATGTAAATTGTAGTAAAAGTAATCTTCTTACTAGTGACTGTATTTGTGAGTTATCCCCTCCCTTCTGAGCCTCAGCGGTGTCATGTAGGTCGCAATAACGCCTGTACAAGCGCCATAGACACCTGTTCAGGCCATTTTACTCCCTGGAAAAAGTCTAAGGCGTACCGATACGCCTTAGACTTTTCCCTGCCATTCATCAGCGCTGTGAACGGCATGGGCAGCGCAGCGATGATGCTGCTGCTGCCTGAAACAACCAATGACAAAGCTCCTTACAGTGAGGAGCTTTGTGATTGGTCAGTTTGAGTGGCTGCCGGAGATTATGGCACACTGCTCTGAAGTAACTAGGAAGGAGGTGCACGCGATAGTCACTGGCGGGGTAAGTGGCCTTGCTGCAGCGCCTTGTTTTAACTTGTTCAGCCTCACATGCTGTATGAGGCTAATCCGACTGTGAACACATGGATATGTGAGCTATAGCGGTGCTCGTCCACGGTGTGCGCCCTGTCAGGGACCAGCCCTGCTAGTAGTAACTGTTCGCTAACTCCACAGTTCGCACAGGTTACCCATAAGTGACGGCCGGCAGCATGGGGAGTGTTGTGTCACCAACAACGTTTCAGTTTCCCGCGCTTATCTGTAGTTTACAGCTCCTAATGTGCAGGCGGTGTGCATCATGAGGACGGGAATACAGTACAGCTGTTACCTATAGCAACCGAAGGCAGCCTGCTCTGTAATTAGAGGAAGCAGCCGCCGTCTGTTCTTAAGTCAGTCTGGCAGATTGGCACTGTTCTGGGGGTAATGTGGCTGATGGGGTTATGACTTAAGAACAGACGGTGGCTGCTTCCTCTAATTACAGAGCAGGCCGTCTCCAGTTGCTATGGGTAACAGCTGTACTGTACTCCTGTCCTCATGACGCACGCTGCTGCCCCATGGTTACTTGATGGGCCTTCAGGGCCTAATATGGCTGGTACTGTTCTGCCTGGGGGTAACATGCCTGGCCCATGTGATGGATGGCAAACCCCAGTGACCGGCGGCACAGAAACAGCAGCAAAAATTTAAGGGATTGTCCCAAGAGCAAGACTTTTTACCTATCCATACTTAACCCAGAGAGCACTAGAACATGGTAACCAAGGTGGGGCCCCCAGCGATCATGTACTTGAAGGGGACATGTCTGTTTTGGTAAAAACTTGCATTTCCCATGCAATAACAATTCTGAAGAGTCAATTCTTGTGACTCTATATTGTACCATTCCTCTATTATTCCTACTAGAACTTATGAACAAATTGTTAGTAGTCTGCAATAAAGGTCCAGTGGGGGGTTACCAGTTGACAGCACTGATTGAATAATATCAGGCGGTCCCAAACAGATCAGTTTGCATTCTAATGCATTCTGAATGGAAAAGGATCCGCTCAGAAAGCATCAGTAAAGTCTCTATTCCGCTTTGCAGACAGAACAAAACGCTTGCAGCGTTATGGTGTCCGTCTGATGAAACTGAGCCAAACGTATCCGTCCTGGCACACAATGTAAGTCAATGGGGACGGATCCGTTTTCACTGGCACAATAGAAAACAGATCCATCCTCCATTGACTTTCAATGGTGTTCAAGACGGATCCGTCTTGGCTATGTTAACGATAATATAAACAGATCCATTCTGAACAGATGCAGACTGTTGTATTATCTGAACGGATCCGTCCATGATGGATCCCCACAAAACGCGAGTGTGAAAGTAGCCTTACTAGTAAGAAAATTACCTTCATTACAGTTTGCAGCACTTTCTAACAGGTCAGAATAAAATCTTTGTGTGAATGCATCTTTAAAGTGAATAAATGGAGACTGCTTAAATATTCGGTGCATCGGGTGTCCAGTAATAGACATTCAGTACAATGCACAGTAAGATCGCTGAGGCTTTTGAATGAAATCTACAGTAAATGTATTAAAATATTAGCGATCACGCAAAGGTTTTATTTATGACAACAAAGCAAAATCTGGCAAGTGAGCATTTAGTGATGGGAGTAATTTGGTCTTTTATGTAGCCTTTTCAGTAGCATCTGGAAAACTGTAGCGCCATAATGCAGTTTTATTAGAGCTTTCCTCATCACTAGCCGTACAGGGTTATCCACCCTCTTAAATGCTGTTTTTGTTTGCAGTAATATATTGAATTTATATTGTTGCAACAGAATTTCTGCTTGTACTGTACTTGGCGAACAGCTGCCTTGTTCTCATCCCCTCTCTGACCTTTAAATTATCTGTCATATTCTCCCAAAGCTAAAACATAAATCAATGACATCCATTTCATGTGCTCTTATAAAAATATATAAAATATGAATTAATAATGTTCCAACGTCCTATAGGATAGAATTAATCGATTGCTAATGGCTATGAAGTAGCAATTGCAAATGAAAATACAAGCGCCCACATTAACGTAATTTCTTTTAAAGACCTTGGTCTATTGCTCAAAAGAAAATTGTCCAGAGACAGTCATTCAGGTGAGGAGCTTGGGGTGTACAGGTAGACTGCTGGTGTCCATGTATGTGATGCTGCAGAACTAGAATTTGACTCTTTTGGAATATGTGTGTGTGAACATATGAGAGCAGGCACTCTGAGATGCTGACACCAAATGCGAAGGTATTTCTTTGTGCTGCCTTCATTATGTGAGATTGATATTTGACAAGGTGACCTGATGCAGGTCGGTGGCTTCATTGATACTTTGTGGTTCATTAGACATTGCCTGCATTACTGTCTTTTCGTCAGCGTATTCATTTGATTCGCCTCCCCCCATGAGTGCGGTTTACATATGAATATGCCCATGGGACTTGCATGCAATGGATTTGCTACCACTGATATGCATGCAGCGAATCCACTGTGTTTTACCTTAACAGCAAAGTGGCTGACATGTCAGGACCTCTTTTCCATATGCTGTAAAAAAATAAAAAATTGCAGGGTAAATTGACCCGCAATCCACAGTATCTCGTATGCTGCAGATTTCATCCTTTGCAGTGCGGAGGGGAAGATCTACAGTGGAATCTGCACCCTTTGTGGCAGATTATCCACAGCAGAATTTCCACTGACTTTTCCTGCTATTTTCACTGTCCATCTGTCCTGGATTTTGCTGTGGATTTCACCCTAATGTATGACAAAAGGTGAAATCCATAGCATAAATAAATATGCTGTGCAGCTACAATCTGCACTGCAGATAAATTTACACTGCAGATTTTATTCTTTAATTCTTATTCTGGTGCCGTAAAACACTGGATTCTTCGCATGCAAATCTGCAGTGGTAAATCTAGTGTTTGCGCCCCCATGTGACCATATGTTCACACAACATCTTTTGACATGGACACCCGTGCTGAAATCTTGCTGGCGGCCGTGTGATTTCTTACCCGTTTCTGCCTCCCATTCATTTCAGTGGGCTGCAGCGCTGAGGATCACGGAGCAGTGACTTATAACTGTGGCCCTGCTGAGAAGGGAGATGTCCATTCGAAGTGTCCAATCTTCGGCGCTGCCTCCCATTGAAATGAATGGGAGGCAGAAAGGACCCCACTGCTGGCAGTATTTTGACGAGATTTAGGCTCGGCTGTCTGCACCGAAATTCCACAGGAAAAAAAAATCCTAGTGAACGGCTCTTTAGAGTTTTTCTGGTATTCTGTGAAAGATGATGAAAGTATCATAGCATACTAGTGATGCCAGATGAGTATATGTCTATCACACCATAACTGTAGATATCTGCTAAATTGCTAAACTATGTAATAAGACAGAACAAAACATGCAGTTCTGTGTGCAGCGTCCCATCTTCAGGTGAGTACATAATCTCATTCTGCAGCTGTCAAATTGTAGTTACCGTATATTGGAAGTTCTCATTTGCCACGTTGTGCCTGAAGAAGAAGAATAATAATAATAAAATAAAAAAATAGCTTTCTTGTAACTATGGATATCCAGTTTTAGATAATTACATACTACTTTATTCTGCAGTGTTTTTTATGATTATGAATGCCCTGGCTGCTGTGTATACCACAAATACACGGAGGCAAATGAGCAGCAATAAAGTGAGACATGTTTGCTTTCTTCCTGAAACCGCACCGAATCTGTCCATGGGTTGTCTGGTAATGTAGCCACATTGAGGTGAAGCGGGGCTCAGCTGAAATACTGCATAAAACTTGTGGACTGGTATGGCGCGGTTTCTGCAATTAAATACAACAATATACTCATCTCTACCTTCTGGGTCCAAGGAAACCTTTTCAGTCTACTTTCCTGACTTGTATTCAAAGCGGTTGATTTGCTTTTGATATGTATGTATGTATGGTTGGGTAAAAACAAATGTGTGATCCAGAGTTAGAACTGTCTCTGCTCTCAAGAGGGACATTCTATTTTAAAATCTATGTTCAATACAAGTCTGTTTTGGTAAATAGTTTTTTGGTCCTGAGGCCTATTGCAAGTCAAATTGTCAAGGTATTGTCCCAATGGAAGAAAAGAAAATCGGATATTATATATAGTGTATGATAATGTCTTTCTAACCAAGCAAGAACCAGCCCTGCACCTCACATGGATTCAGGGCTCTCACATTCATTGCTCTGCTAGATCATCTTCAGGCTCAGGGAGCGTGTCTTTTCTATTGCAGCTCTCTCTATCACAACCAATGGGAAGTGTCTTTTCAGTTGCAGCTCTCTTCCTGTATGATCTGGACCTTTCACCGCTCCTGACATGATTGTTTTAAAAGCTACATGCATTCCCTATGTAATACCAGTTCTGGAAAATCTATTCGTATGGCTCTATGTTGTGCCATTCCTTTATTACTTGCACTAGAAGTTATGAATGAATTGTTAGCAGTCTGCAGTAAGGGTACAGAGGGGAGGTAACCAGTTGGGGGGGTGTACCTGCACAGACTGACTCTATCCAATTAGTGCTACCATTTTCAGACTGTGCAGGTACACGCCCAACTTGTTACCACCTCTCTGTACCCTTACTGCAGACTGCTAGCAATTCATTCATAACTTCTAGTAGAAATAATAAAGGAATGGTACAACATGTAGTCATAAGAATAGATGATCCGGAATTGTTAAATGGGGATCTCATGTAACTTTTAAAACATGTCAGAAGTGATGAAAGGTCCTCTTTAAGGATTCAACTAACCATGTGTGTCTACCTCAGGATGTGTCTGAAGTGGGTGGAGAACTAAGGAAAGAACAGACAGCAGGTGGCACTATTCAGATACATTTTATGAATAAATCAGAGGCTGATTTGATATGTAACTGCATTATGTAAAATTCACTAAGTATTTATATCCAGCTGTTTTAAAAATGTTGAATTTTTCATGTGACAACCCCTTTAATGTGTCAACTTCAAAACCTCATTTTATTTCTAAATCAGCATTTCTTTGATGCTCTTATTATAGACTTAAACCAGTGTGTTTGATTAAATCCTTTTAGGTATTGAATGTCCAAGAGGTGCTAGGAATATTCCTGGTGTGGTTCAGGAAGGGGAGCCTTTTAGTGAGGAAGCCATGATGTACACGAAGGAGCTAGTACTGCAGAGAGAGGTAAGATACTGACCAGTAACACGCAAATGTGTTTGTTACTTGTCTTATTGTTCTGTACGTCTTCTAGCAGTTGTGAAGCTATAGACCAATATATTTTAATTCCTTATAAGAAGCCATGTAGACAAGTTAATATTTGATGTTAAGCCAACTTTTCTACAAAGAACTTTTACTCAGGTTCTTAAAGGAACTGTCTGCTTTTTACTACTGCTGACGTACCCTCGGTGGGTCAACCACACACATAATTTCTGGTTCTTTGAGTTCCTGCCTGACCACAAGTCTTTTTTACTGCACTCACAGCATTACACGAGTACAGTAGACCTACAATACAGCAGGAACTTGCTTCGTAATCATTATGTAAACTGGTGTACAGGAAAACTGGCTTAGTTGTCCATAGCAACCAATAAGAAATAACCTTTTATTTTCTAGAGGCGCTCTGAATAATGAAAGGTGGAATCTGGTTGCAATGGGCAAATTAGCCAGTTGCCCCAGTGTGTTTCCCAGGCTGAACAGTGCAGAACTAGCTTAAGACCTTTAAAGAGGACCTTTTCATGTTTTTTTAAATTTATTCTAGATAAATGCCTTTTCTTGCAGGGTACCCAGCTGATGCTGCCACCCTGCCTGTTTTTTTTTTTTTATATTGCTCCTACGCACCGCTGTGCCCCCCTGCAGTTTTCCCGCTCAGTATGTTAATACTGAGCATCGGTACAGTAAGGAGGAGCCAGGGTTTCTCAATGGGTGTCTCCTTCTCCCTGGCTGTGCCCAAGGTCCAATCACAGTGGTGAGCATCACAGCCAGGGAGAAAAAAAATCTCCCCTTCTCGCTGGCTGTGACGCTTTCCGCTGTTATTGGATCGCGGCACAGTCAGGGAGACGCCCATTGAGAAACCCTGATGTCTCCCCCTCCCTGTACCGATGCTCTGTATTAACATACTGCGGGGCGTACGAGCGATATTTAAAAAAACAGGCAGGGTGGCAGCATCAGCGGGGGGGTACCCTGCAAGTAAAGGTATTTATCTAGAATAAAAAAAATAAAAATGAAAGGTCCTCTTTAAGCTGGTTTCAGTCTTTTTGGGGGGTGTTTTAACCATTTTCTTTTTGTAATAAAACAAGAAAAAAAACCTGTGGGTCCAGTCCTTTAATGTATAGAAGCAGGTTTCCTTTAATCTCTACAATAATAAAGTCAAGGATACGCGCTTCCGAAATGATCCAAGATAGTACAGTTGTTTGCTAGGCTTTGTTTCCTGATCTCTGGTGCAGATCTTGTTATAAGTCCGTTCTACAAAGAGGATACAGGCCATATAGTGAATTACCACAAGTCAAGGGCTTGAAAAAGCTTCATGCGTAAACTAGGTCGGGCGGATCTCAGCTGGATGTAGCATTTTATCTTTGTGATATTAATTTGGGAATTTGTGAGTATATTAAACATTCTTATGTGTCTTGCCATAGTTCACTACAGTGGTCCCTCAAGTTACAATATTATTTGGTTCCAGGACGACTATTGTATGTTGAGTAATCGGTTCCAAAGCCCCACGATAAAAAGAAAATGAAGATTTAAGACAAATAAGCAGATAACTAAGACTGATAAAACAAGTCCTTGCATATAACAGTCAGGAATGGCTGCTAAGTAGCAACTAATCCATCTATTTTACCAGAGAAGGCGCCTGAATTGGTTGTATCCAGAGGCTATCTTATCTTGAGGGATCACTGTAAATGGCCCTGTATTCTTTGTAGAAGGGGCTTGTAATAAGATCTGCTCCAGGGATCAGGAAACGCAGCCTAGCGAATAACTGGTGTGAACAACACCGTTTTCCTATGTTGGTATACCTGTGTTTTTGTCTTTGCGTTTTGTGCATTTAAAGGAACCTGTCACCGGGATTTGGGGTATAGAGCTGAGGACATGGGTTGCTAGATGGCCGCTAGTACATCCACAATACCCAGTCCCCATAGCTCTGTGTGCTTTTATTGTGTAAACAAACTGATTTGATACATATGCAAATGAACCTGAGATTAGTCCTGTCCCGGAGATGAGTCAGGGACAGGACTCATCTCAGGTTAATTTGCATATGTATCAAATCGTTATTTATTTACACAATAGAAGCACACAGAGCTATGGGGACTGGGTATTGTGGATGTGCTAGCGGCCATCTAGCAACCCATGTCCTCAGCTCTATACACAAAATCCCGGTGACAGGTTCCCTTTAAGGCTACTTTCACACTAGCATTTTCAATTCCGCTATTGAGATCCGTAATAGGATCTCAATAGCAGATGAAAATGCTTAATTCTTCCCCATTCATTGTCAATGGGGACAAACTGAACGAAATGGAATGCACCAAAATGCATTCCGTTCCGCAAGCAGCTTTTTACTGTCCGCGTTGTGGTGCGGAGCAAGACTGATCCGTCCTGACACACATCCGGCTGCTGATAATGTTTCTTTTTAATGTTTCTTTTGCAATTATATTCATATTTTATGAGCACGTCTGTGAGTTTCGCATACTTAAGGTGGATTTGCTTTGCATGTGTTTCCTGTGCTCTCGGTATGTCGCGTTGAAGTATGGCACAGGTAATATGGTCGTAATGGGTATTGCAACAAGAGTGTCAATAAAATTGATTTGCGTGAAGATTACCAATGACTGTATCCCAAGTATGCTTTCCATTTCCCTATAAAGAGGTCACTTTAAAAATAGCAGACTTGAACAGCCGTTGGCAGTAGTCCAGGGTTCTAGGTGCTGTTTCTGTATTTGCAAGGTTGCTTTGAAGGACCTAAATCTTGATATCACAAGAGCCGATTAAGTGACTTTATGTTCACAGAGCACATGAATTGGTTCAGACTCTGGTAAAGTGAATTTCAGAGAAATGGGAGGGGGGGGGGGGAGAGAAATGGCACGTGGACTTACCAATTAGTCATTTTTGTGATTGACTCCTTTTTTGTTTTCTTTTTCATTCATATTTTCTTCTTTGCTAAGTCACCAGCAGCCTGACTTCTTTCATCTGTTCCTCCTCCTTTCATTTCCCTCGTCTCATCCCCGTTTCTCTCCAGTGAGCAGTTACACACACCGCTTTTACAGATGTCCTGATCTGACGGATCGTTCACGGTTCTGAGGTGTTGTGGGAGGAGTCGTTGTTGAATCGCACTGTTTCAGGCTGAAGCCAATTAGTTACAAGCTAATTTTCTAGACTGTTTAATGCCAAAGAATCTTCTAAAAAAAAAATGTATTTCTTTAATCTGCTGCCATCAGCAAAAGAGTTTCCTCCGAGACCCAGATAATCAGCTCTTATCTTTCAGGTTCTTCCATACAGAATGCTTGCTCCTTTATATTACAATAGTGTTTCAGACGCCCTTCCATTGCGTAAGGGGGGTGGCGACACTTGGTCATCTTTCTTTTATTTATCACATTTAAATGTAATTGATCCAACCTAGATTAGATTGAGGTCAGATAATACGTCCATTTCTTAATCAATGGTATTGATTTCAGTTGTGCAGATAAGCGGGATTCTTCTTCCTTGTCTGGTTACTGTATAGTGCACCTAGTATCCAACATGTTCATGGCTGACGCTGCTGGTTTTAGGGTTTCTTTTTTAGACCTTCCAAATTAATTTGTGTTGCTGTCTACAGATATCTAGGTGAAGGACAAGTCTGCCTTAAGAAATATTCCTTAGGCCAGGTTAACACAATGCATTTTTCTATGTGCTTTAGCTACAGTTAGATTGAATTTAAAAGCATTGAATCTAAAAGCAGTAGTAAAGTGTTTCCTTTTGGTTGAAATAACCATTTGTCAACACGCATAAATGGCTAATCCACATGTACAGATAGTATTATGGGTCAGTAATGTGAAGCACTGTGGCGGTTATTTATTAAGACGGCATTTTAGACGCCGTTCTTAATAACCAAAGTTATTAAGAGACGCAGTCTAAATGTAAGATGGCTTCCTTTGCTGTTTTACATTTAGACCTTTTTCTGCACCTAAAGCAGGCTTAAAAGTTCATTCAATATTTTCTAAGACCTGGCGTGAGCGAGGAAAAGTTCCAGATTTCAGAGCAAATAAGGCTACTTTCACACTAGCGTTTTGGCTTTCCATTTGTGCGATCCGTTCAGGGCTCTCACAAGCTGTACAAAACGGATCAGTTTTGCCCTAATGCATTCTAAATGGAAAAGGATCCGCTCAGAAAGCATCAGTTTGCCTCCGATCAGTCACCATTCCTCTTTGGAGGCGGACACCAAAACGCTGCCTGCAGGGTTTTTCTGTCCGACATATGGTGCGGAGCCAAACGCACGGTTCCTCCATTGATTTTCAGTGGTGTTCATGGCTATAGAAGACCTAATACAACTGGATCCGTTCATGACGGAGGCATGCGGTTGTATTATTGTAACGGAAGCGTTTTTGCAGATTCATGACTGATCCGGGGGAAAAAAAAAAAAAAACGCTATTGTAAAAGTAGGCAAACTTTTCTCAAATCTGACCTTTCCATGATCTTCACTAAATTCAAGCCTGTTTTTGTTGTATTCTGCTTCAGCCTAAAGAAGCATTTACACGTGCCAAGGAGCAGCAGATTGTCAGGAGGGAAGCGTTCCTTACTGACTGGCTGCTCGAGGAGACCGCTGTATTAACATGCAGCCATCACCTCCGTAGTATGAGATGAGGAATAGCTATTGTAGTCGCTTGTCCTTATACAGCTGCATTATTTCTAGGTAGCGGATCGCTGTTGATGAACCACGGTCTTAAATGCGCCAATATTTGACATCTTTTGCGGCCCCATTGAAGTGAATTGGTCCGCATGCGAATACGGACAAAATACACGTTCATGTACAGGAGCCGTTAAAGAAAGAAAAATCCACAGTGGTCACTGAAATAACTTCAAACTGACAAAAGTACCAAAAATTACTGAAAATCAGCTAATGAAAATCAAATATTGCTTTTGAATTGTGGTTCAACAGAATAATTTACAAAACAAACTAATGAAACTGGTCTGGACATAAAATAGTGATACCCTTAACTTAATATTTTGTCGCACAACCTCTTGAGTCAATTGATACAATCAAGTGATTTCCAAATGAGATTCCTGCACCTGTCCACAGGTATTTTGGCCCACTCATTGTGAACAAACTCCTCCAGACTGCATGTTTCAGCTCTTTCCAAAGATGTGCAATAGGATTTAAATCAGGGCGCATAGAACACCACTTAAGAATAATCTAAAAAGTGGCATGTATGTTTGTAAATGACCCCCAATGTTCTTTTCTTTGTATGCTTCATCTGTGAACATGGCACTGATGTGATTTGCCAAAAAGCCCCAGTTTTGTTTCATCTGTCCAAAGGACATTCGCTCGGAAGCTCTGTGACTTGTCAATATGCATTTTGGCAAATTTCAGTCTCACTTTTATGATTTGCTTTCAACAGTGGTTTCCTCCACGGTAGTCCGCTTTGGCCAAGACGTCGACTGATGGTGCGATCTGACACTGATGTACCTTGACCTTGAAGTTCACCTCTAATCTCTTTGGAAGTTGTTCTGAGCTCTTTGGTTAACATTCATATTATCAGTGTTTTCAATTTGTCATCAATTTTCCTCTTGCAGCCACGTCCAGGGAGGTTCATTACAGTCCCGTAGACCTTAAACTTGTGATTAATGTATGCAACAGTAGTAACAGGAACGTTAAGCTGTTTTGAGATTGTCTTGTAGCCTTTACCTTTTAACATGTTTGTCTATAAAAAAAAAATTTTTTTATCTGAGACAACTCTCTCCTTATCTTTCTTTGGTCCACGTTCAGTGTGGTACACACCATTGACCTGCTGTGTGGATTTAGAAATCTGCAGAATGTCAATTGTTTCTGGGGATTTTTAGTGCAGATTTCACCCTTTGCAATGCACTTGGTGAGATCTGGGCAAATTCGTAACAAACAGAGAAATCCACACGACAATCTGATCAGACATTCTGTATGTAAACCTGCACCTGCCCAGGTAGCTATGCGTGGTTTATCCCACTGCTTTTTGTGGCAGTTTGTGATGTTTTTTTTTTTTTTTAACCAAAGCCAGATGTTGGTTAGAATCAAATGAAAAATATGAAGGAAGGGCTTCTCTTTTCGCTGCATCCATTTCTGGCTTTAGCTAAAAGAAAAAAACTGCATAAAAAAGCTACATGACACCACAATAAGGCTCCATTCACACGTCCGTGGTGTGTTGCGGACCCGCAAATTGCGGATCCGCAACACACCCGCCCGGCACCCCTATAGAAATGCCTATTCTTGTCCGCAGCTGCGGACAAGAATAGGACATGCTCTATCTTTTTGCAGAGCTGCGGACCCAAAGATCCGGGCCGTGCGCCGCGGATGCGGACAGCACACTGTGTGCTGTCCGCATCCATTCCGTCCCTATAGAGAATGAATGGGTCCGCACCCGTTCCACAAAATTGCGGAACGGATGCGGACCCATTTTGCAGACATGTGAATGGAGCCTAAAGGGATCATTTCAACTGGTCAGAATGGGCCAAAAATTTAAATATTTGCCTCATTGCTCCCGTTCCAGTCCCCCTGCTCACCATTGCTGCTCTCAGGCTCTTGGCTGAATCCATTTCCATTGTATTGTGCCCAGGGGGAGGTGAGTAATAGATTTTTTTTTTTTCCCCATTCTGTTTTTAAAAGAAATAAATTACTATGAGTTGAAAACCTGGCACCCCTTAAATAAATTTTCATTGATTCGTCGTCCGACATTTCGTATTACTTTCCAATATTGTAAGGGCTCATGCATATTGCAGTGATGATCAGATATAATTTTACTGAGTCAGTGTATATTCAAAGCATCTTGCCCATATGCTGGGGCTTTGAAGCGACTTTTGGTTATGTAACATCAGCAGTAAAATCGCAACCTTAATGTTTTACTATGGGAGAAATGGTTGAAATTGTTATTGTAAGTTGCCTGAAACTTTTCCTCCATAGTGGAAGTTTTTCTGTAGCTTATGATTTTTCCATGACTGTTACATGATCAGATGGGGTTTTTGAGTCCCCATCCATACCATGTTCTTTAGAGAAGACTGACCTTGTAGCCTGGTGATATAGCCATGCAGATAATTGGTTTTCAGATGACTTTCAATTAGGTTCTCTATGGTGTAGAATTTACATTCACAAGGTTATTCATCTTGCATGCTTTTTTTTTTTTTTATGGTTGTGTCCTTCGACAATATATCTTGCTGAAGTTTGTGTGCAGACTTGGTTCCCATGATTATTAGCAGGAGCTAATTTTATAGTGTTGGTAATGAATGAAACATCATTTTTTTTATTTTAATTTTTTTTAAACTTTAGGTAACATGTTGCATGCTGGCATGTAGCCGCTTTCTTTCCTGAAGCTTCTTTGAATTCTGTTCAGAGTAATAGCATACACGGATCTTTCTTGGACAAGATTTTAAATTGTTCTGTAATTGTCTTTTTTTGGAATTAACTAGATTTGTCCCCCAGATTTTGCATGAATAGTAAGCTTTCAGAATCATCTGCTACTTTAGGGATCCATACACACATGAACCTTTTTAATTGAAAAACAAAAAAAAACAGGTTGCTTCCTGTTTGCTAAAAAAAACGAACACAAAAACACAGCACACAATGGGACACATTTATTAAGACCAGCATTTTAAATGCCGGTCATAATAAACCCCTGCGCTGGCGGTGGTTCCTCCGAAATTTGGTGGAGGCGCCGGCCTCTTTATAACTTTGGCTCCTCCTGTCTCTCCCCAGCAGGGGACAAAGGGAGGTTGTAGTGATGTGGAGGAGATCTAGCTGAATTTCGGAAATCCATTCTTCCCTCTACCCGTGAAATGTTCCGCTTGCAATTGGCTGCCACACATCCCCAAAGCACAATTGATCCACCCCAATGCTAATGGTTGGAGAGGTGTTTTTTTTTCATGAAATTCTGTGCCATTTCTCTAAACATACCTTTTTCTTATTGAGGCCGGAGTTCTATTTTAACCAGCCCATGGGACTTGTTCCCCAAAAGATCCATCAGGCTTGTTTAGATGTTCTTTTAAAAACTTCTGACACTGAATTTTGTGGTGCGGATGTCTACTGTTGGCTTTTCCATGAAGGTCATATTTGTGCAGGTGTCATTGGACAGTAGAACAATGTGCCACAACTCCAGTGTTTGCTAAATCTTCCTGAAGGTCTTTTGCTGTTAAGTGGGGGTCTCTCTTTGACTTTATAACAAACCTACGAGCTATTGTATTTTCTTGGTCTCTCAGACCTTCTCTTGACCTCCACTGTTCCTCTTAACTGCCATTTCTTAATTACATTTCATACTAGTAAAATGGCAACCATAAAATGCGTTGCTGTTTTCTTCTAACCTTCTCATGCTTTGCGAGCCTCAACCATCATCATTTCATAGTGTTAGGCAGCTGCTTAGAAGAAAGCGAGACAGTTTTTTTTTTTTTTTTTTTTTTTTTTTTTTTTAAAGTTGGAGGAGTCTGGGTATTTATAACGCTTTTAAATTTGCAGCACCTGGCTTTTCCTATGATGATTGTGAACAAGCTTAACTCTAATAGGCTAAAACTTTGCATGCCGCAGTATATCCAATAATGATCCCGAGAATAAGTAGTCCCTAATTCCTCTCTCTGAATGGACAAGTCAGTCCACCACTCCATACAGTACAGTCAGCCCTGTAGAAGTGAATGGGGCGGTGGACAGATATGCGGACTACTGCTCCATTCAGAGTTAGGGGTCCCCTCATTTTTGGGACCTTTGTGGTCACACCCTATGCAGTCTCACATTTATTGCGAATCCTGTGGATCGGGGATGGATAATTTTCATAAGATAACACCTTTTAATACATCCCTCAAGTCAGTAGGAGATCTTTGTCCAAAAGCTTTGTCAAGTTTCTAGAATCCTTACAAACTATATTTATGGAGCTCGCCATTTCATAGTTCCTCCTCTCAGTAAAGTGATGCATAAGGAAAGAGAATTGGTTGGACTACTAATAAAGCGGAGGGACTGTAAGGCTACTTGGCCACCTCTTTCTCCCACTGCTTGCATCCTTGGTGCAGAGTTTTCTGCAATGTGTGTACTTCTTTCACAAGGTGTTGGGAAGATCAATAGCAATTCACCTTTTCCCTTATTGATTAAAGTGACAGGGAGAAAAATGATCGGCTGGAGCAGGCCGTTCATCATGCCAGATTTGGTTACTGCGTTGCTATGACGCTGCTGCTGGTCACATGATCCGGCCTCTTGGCTGCTCTATCTTCAAGTACACACATACAGATGATATGAATTAGTATTCAATGAAATAGAAAGCTCTTAAAATGTGTGTAAATGTTAGTACTAAATATCAGTTAGCTGCCCTGACATTGGCCATTTTTAATAAATGCTTCCCCGTAGCATTAAAATGATATTTTCTTAGAATTCTGCATAGTGCCATTCCTCCAAAGAATGAGTTCATGTCACAATTCCCCTCATCAATAGGGTGTCTCTACAAAGTCTGGGACTATGTAGGGCCACTCTATTGACAATTGGGAATAGTAACACTCAACTGCCTGTTGTTTGCACATTATTAAAGGCATTTACACATGGAGCAGATAAACTGTGGGTATTCCTTCCAGGCTCCAGATAAATCTGCAGCCTAGTACAGTAGCAGCAAAGTGGACAACATCTTACCAAATCCCTTCAACTTTGTTGGAAAAAGATTTTACAACAGTGTGGTGCAGATCTGCACTACTTCTATCATTATTGTAATGCTCAGGGCAAAATCCACAGCAAATCTGCTCGTTGCAGCAAAATCTGTGGCTTTTTATATTTTTTTATTTGTTCCCCAAGTATAGATTCACAGGGAGTATTTTCAGTGCTGAAAAATACCTGATGCTGGATCCGCATAAGGATTTTTTTGCATGCGTTTTTAATGCAGCTTGTGGTATGGTTTCAGCTAAGAGTTTTCTCTCCTGCGCATTTTCTGTAGAAATTCTGGGTGCAGAATCCTTATCACGAATAGGCAGGACACTTCTGTTTTCTGCTGTGTAGCTTTTAATATGGTGCACATTGCATGCTTTAGGGCAGATACTGTGTATCCATATGCCTCCAATTTTGTATGTAGACACGCAGATTTTTTTTATCCTTGTGGAATATGTGAGATATTTACAGTTTCTGCATCTGACGGAGCATGAACGTGTATGTGCATGTGGATCACTGTTTGCTGTGTATGTGCCGCCATGCAAGGTCTGCGGATAGCGCTATCACAGCTCAGTTTGAAGTACCTACAGTATATTGTAGAATTTTGATCTGTGCCATCTTCCATGTGACACTCTTGGACAATTTGTTATTATGCCAAATGAATAACTTTCCATTTAACTCTTAATTAGCACTATTTAACTAGTATAGGATGTATATACAGCGCTGTTCAAAGGTTTTAGGCAAGTGTGAAAAAATGCTGCAAAGTGGGAGTTCCTTCAAATTAGAAGTGTTAATAGTTTATTTTTTTTCAAAATTAACAAAATGCAAAGTAAATGAACAAAAAAGAAATCTAAATCACCTCCGTATTTGGTGAGACCACCCTTTGCCTTCAAAACGGCATCTATTCTTCTAGCCAACCTCGGGGAGTTTGTTCTAGACATTAACCACAGACGTTCTGTGGATGTAGGCTTGCTCACATCCTTCTGTCACTTTATGTAATCCCAGACAGACTTGATGTTGAGATCAGGGCTCTGTAGGGGCCATATCATCACTGTCCGGACTCCTTGTTCTTCTTTACACTAAACATAGGTCTTAATGACATTGGTTGTATGATTGGGGTCGTTCTGCTGCAGAATGAATTTGGAGCCAATCAGAAGTCGCCTCATGAAGGGTGAGTATCTGCTTGTATTTCTCAGCATTTCCAGAACTCCTTTTTAATTGATAAATATATTAACCATATTAACCCTTCTATTTTTTAAAACGTTTGTTACTTTGCCGCACACCTGCCTAAAATGTTTGCACAGTACCGTATGAATCACTAACAGACCAAGCAGCAGGCAGATATCTTGCCACTAAGGGTACTTTCACACTTGCGTTTGATTCCGGCAGGCAGTTCCGTTGCCTGAACTGCCTGCCTGATCAGGCAAACTGTGAGCAAACGCATGTCATTTTTTCTGACTGATCAGGCATTTTTCAGACTGATCAGGATCCTGATCAGTCAGAAAAATGCATTGCCGTACCGGATCCGTTTTTCTGGTGTCATCAGGCAAAACGGATCCGGTATTTAATTTTTTTCTCATTTTTAAAGGTCTGCGCATGCATTCAGGCAAGTCTTCAGTATTTTTCGCTGGAGATAAAACCGTAGCATGCTACGTTTTTCTCTTTTGCCTGATCAGTCAAAATGACTGAACTGAAGACATCCTGATGCATCCTGAACGGATTTCTCTCCATTCAGAATGCATGGGGATATGCCTGATCAGTTCTTTTCCTGTATAGAGCCCCTGTGACGGAACTCTATGCCGGAAAAGAAAAATGCTAAGGCCTCTTTCACACTTGCGTTGTCCGGATCCGGCGTGTACTCCACTTGCCGGAATTACACTCCGGATCCGGAAAAACGCAAGTGTACTGAAAGCATTTGAAGACGGAACCGTCTTCCAAATGCTTTCAGTGTTACTATGGCACCCAGGACGCTATTAAAGTCCTGGTTGCCATAGTAGGAGCGGGGAGCGGGGGAGCGGTATACTTACAGTCCGTGCGGCTCCCGGGGCGCTCCAGAATGACGTCAGAGCGCCCCATGCGCATGGATGACGTGATCCATGCGATCACGTGATCCATGCGCTTGGGGCGCCCTGACGTCACTCTGGAGCGCCCGGGGAGCCGCACGGACGGTAAGTACACTGCTCCCCCGCTCCCCGCTACACTTACCATGGCTGTCAGGACTTTAGCGTCCCGGCAGCCATGGTAACCACTCTGAAAAAGCTAAATGTCGGCTCCGGCAATGCGCCGAAACGACGTTTAGCTTAAGGCCGGATCCGGATCAATGCCTTCCAATGGGCATTAATTCCGGATCCGGCCTTGCGGCAAGTGTTCCGGATTTTTGGCCGGAGCAAAAAGCGCAGCATGCTGCGGTATTTTCTCCGGCCAACAAACGTTCCGTACCGGAACTGAAGACATCCTGATGCATCCTGAACGGATTACTCTCCATTCAGAATGCATTAGGATAATCCTGATCAGGATTCTTCCGGCATAGAGCCCCGACGACGGAACTCTATGCCGGAAGACAATAACGCAGGTGTGAAAGAGCCCTAATGTGAAAGTAGCCTAAAAATGTGTACCTTTTTGCTACGCCCTTCAATTTGTGTACTGCTATGGTGGTACAGTTTTAGGTTCTTCCTTTGCCACGTGGCTTTGTGGTCTGTAGAGGATAGTTGTTTACCCTGTTTAGAGACTGCTGTAGAAGTAAACTTCCACCATTCTGCATCTACGTTCTGTTTCCTTTCTTTGCGACGCAATCAATTAAGAAACAGTCTGAAGAGCAATTCTCTGTAACACAGTGTGAAAATTGCCATCTGGAGCTGGTATAGAGAAAATTTGTCTTCTGTTTCAGTCCATACTGTCCTTACTCTACCTTCCAAAAGAGGAAACATGTCAGTAAATGAGATTTTCTCTGCTGGTTGATACATGCATGCTGCCTCTCGCCTCCAGGCACCAGCTGTGGTTTCAGTCCCTGAATTTGGGGGACTGTGTAGAAAGAAAAAAGTGTTATAGAGATATATATAATAAACCGGAAAAGCCCTCTGGCAATAAGCAGGCAGGAGCTGCATGGTCACTTATGTTTCCAATCTTTTTGGGCAGTTTAGTGGAATAACATGATTAATGGTGTGTATACAGGTGTAGCTTGTAAGTGTAAGGACACCTGCTGAGGAGCATAAAGCACGCTAGAAAGTAAGAGTTGTGGACTTTTATTAGACCCTACAAGGATCATATTCTTTTGCACAGGACATTTGTATTAAGGCAGTGCTATAGAATGTGAAGTTATTATTTGAGAGAACATGCTGAATTATTTTTTTTTTTTGTGTATACTATACTATAGACTCAAACTGTCATTATGTCAGTTATCTAATACATTCCAGACCTCTAAGGGTTACATAGCATCCCGAATCAATATAATGTTATGTGGCCCCGGCAGTGCTGGAAGTTCAGGAATTTCAATGGTTCCGCAAAGAAAACGGAATGTACTCCGTATGCAGTCCGTTTCCGTATTTCCGTTTTTCCGTTCCGTTGAAAGATAGAACATGTCCTATATTTGACCGCAAATCACGTTCCGTGGCTCCATTAAATTCAATGGGTCCGCAAATAAAAAGGAACACATACTGAAATGCATCCGTATGTCTTCCGTATCCGTTCCGTTTTTTGTGGAACCATCTATTGAAAATGTTATGCCCAGCCCAATTTTCTCTATGTAATTACTGTATATGCCATACGGAAAAACGGAACCGAAATGGAAACACAACGGAAACAGAAAAACGGAACAACGGATCCGTGAAAAATGGAACGCAAAACACTGAAATCTACATACTGTAGTGTGAAAGAGGCCTTAGGCTACATTCACTCTTCAGTATTTTTCTATATCCCGATTTTCGGTCCGTTTTTCGCGGATCCGTTGTTCCTGAAAATGTTTCCGTATGTCATCCGTTTTTTGCGGATCCGCAAATGGATGGGTCCAGATCTGGTCCAGATCTGTTCCGCAAAAAACGGAACAGATCAGGAAAGAAAAAACGGACGTGTGAATGGACCCTTAGGGTGAGATCCTCTGTGGACTGACAGTCTATCACAGGCATGCTCAACCTGCGTCCCTCCAGCTGCTGCAAAACTACAACTCCCAGCATGCCCGAACAGTCTACAGCAGGGCATTGTGGGAGTTGTAGTTTTATAACAGCTGGAGGGGCTGCCGGTTGAGCATGCCTGGTCTATTATAATTTACACCAAAGAACCATCATAAGTTATAGCTGAAATTTAAGGCCAGTTTCACATGGAACAGCCTGCCGGATTGCCATCTGGCCCCATTAACTATATTGGGGTCTGGCGGAGACTAATACCGTTTTCTGTTAGGCTGAATCCTGGCATTATATGCACGAACAGCCTGCTGGAAGGCTGTGCCGCTAGTGTGAAATTAACCATTAACTTCAGTTAGGCCTCATTCAAATGACTGGATTTTCAAGCCGATTCCGATCTGCATTTTTTAGTGGACTGAATGCTTCCCCTTTCACTTCTGTGGGGCCACAGAAAATGCAGAAAAACATGTCCTGTTCTTGTCAGTTTTTTGCGGATTGACAATGGGGTCTGCAAAAAGTGCGGGTATCCGTAGTTTTGCGGGTCTAGGATTATGTGCATGAGGCCTTAGTTGGACATGGGAGCACAAGATGTGACAAATTTTAAGTCATTCGCAGCTTAATACATTTTGCCCATTTACTCCATCAGACTTTTTACTAGGACTTAATAAATCTGCCCTTATATTTTCTGTGGTTAATGCAGGAGATCCATCGTGTATTGCCCTTTTTTCATAAAGAGTGAAGTGGATGGATTTTTGTTTTCATTGAATACCTGCTCTTGTAACCCATTGACCACCCATTGTGGACTAATCTAGGGTCTTTGACATTATTTGCACAGTTGAAAAGGAAAAGCAATACTGCATAATATTATGTAAAAAGGTACGGTACATGGTTTCTCAGCATGTTTAAGCTAAAGGGTGCTATTCCCTAACCAGCTCTGTGACTTAAAGAAGAACTACAACACTTCCTAATGCATTGTGGGAGCCATGGACAGAGTGCCTATTTATTTCTATTTTATTCCTTGGTAAAAAAAATGCGCGCGCGCTAAGCCCGCAGAGAGCAATTCCTATACAGAGATTCATCTACGCATTTAAACACTTTAAACAGTCAGAAAATAAATAAATGATGAGGCTCTGTCCACATTCAACTCTGGTGTAGGGGGACCTGGCGAGGTCCGTAATCTTAGCAAATGCAGTGGCATTTTTTCTTTCATGAATCTTAGTTTTGGCAGGAGGAGATATTTATGATGAAGTTTTTGAATTATTTGTGGGTTTGAAAGTAGTGCATCCTTAATTAAAGATTAAGATTTTTCTATAGTTTTGTATTTCCTTTGCTTCTTCATCCTCATTTATACCGTTTGGAATATAATAGTCCTGCAATAGCCTAAAATTAAAAGTCTAGTTTGCAAAGCGCAGCAGTTTTGTTTGTTAGGCTGCTCAGCCATGATGACATATCATAGGCAGGATCAGATCATTACCATCTATTGTAGTGTGTTGTAAGGCCTCACCCCCCCCCCCCCCCCCCCCCCCAAGCTAGTTCTGCAAGAGGAAGCTGCCAGTCCCGCTCACATTCTAGGACAGGTTGCTTGTGGCCATTTTAAATCATTCCCAGAGAACCCTTTTGCAACAGCCCTTCTAACTGTACTGATACTACATCCCTGCCAGAAACCATAACTAACCATTTAGAAACTTAGGGTGAGTTTCATGAGCTATCGCAAGCTTTTAATATGGACCATAAATGGCAGATGCAGCCAGTTTTATTCCCTATAGGAAAGTAGCCAAATAAATGTTTATTTAAGAGCAGGTTGTAAATTTTAGAATGTGCAGTCTTGTCTGTTCTCTTGAAAATGTCACCTACTACAGTATATTGGGAGATGTGAAATCCCTAATTGTTTAACCTTTTGAACCCATAATGAAATTGGAATGGTTATACTTTCAAGGTCAACAAAATATGTAAGGGAACAGACCTTTAACTTTAAAATTCTAACTTTCCAGTGATTGTCTTGTAAAATAATGTCCAGTAACAATTCCCTTTCCTTTGCAGATGTGAGCAGGACCTTATCCTATAGCAGTGATGGCTAACCTTGGCACTCCAGCTGTGGTGAAACTACGGCTCCCAGCATGCTCCATTTATTTCTATAGAGTTCTGAGAGCAGCCAAGCAAGCGGGGCATCTTGGGAGTTGTAGTTTTACCACAGCTGGAGTGCCAAGGTTAGCCATCACTGTCCTATAGGATGGAGCTCTTTATGCACAGTTACTGTGTCCTTTGTGTGCATGCTGAGGGTGTTGGCCACTTTCTGGTTACTGCTGACCAGTGTGTATGTAAGGTGACTATATGGGTCTTTTTAATATAACCTTTGTTGATATTCTGTGCTGTTTGCTATATTCCATAAACCATGTCCCCTCATTGGGCAAATCTTCTGTGCTGTCCGCATAGAGGTCCTGTCTATAAGATGGCTGCTGATGTAGTTTCATGTGACCAGACTCATCAGTCTCTTCCATTCAAACACACTGCACCTGCACTAAAATCCCAACAGTGTAGATGGCAGGTGCATTGTATTTCAATTTCCTGTCACATGACCCTCCATCAGGATCCATTTTTGAGGACAAGACCTGTGTGTGTGGACAGCACAAAAGACTTGGCCAACAATAGGGCATACCTTAGGAAAATGGCACAGAATGCTAAGAAAGGCTATACGGTCATCTTACACACACGGATCAACAATAACCAGAAAGTGGCCAATCCCTTTAAGCGTTCTAATATCCTCTGCTTGTTTTTAGCTGTCTAACAAACTCAGATATTCTGTCTAGTTTGTTTCTATGTTTTTCGCATTTTTGATCATGGGGTTTACGATACCGTAGGTCTTCACATACAGTAAACCATAGATGCTCAAAATAGCGAATTCACCCTCATGATGTCACAGTTCTTTCCAAGAGTCTGTACTTTGCAGTTATACGAACTTGAGTTAATGTCTTGTCTCTGTAACACGTTGGAGCCTATTATAATCCGTTTGAGTACATTAATTTCAAGTGATTTAGGCCTAGTTCACGCAGTCAGTGTTCGGTCAGTGATTTCCATCAGTGATTGTGAGACAAAACTAGGAGTGGAAGCTTCACAGACATAAGGTATAAGGGAAAGATCTGCCCCTATTCTGTGTTTGTGACCTGCATCTGCTTTTGGCTCAAAATCACTGATGGAAATAACTGATCAAAACACTGAAGTGTGAACTAGGCCTTAGACTGAGAAACCAAATGTAGTCCGAACCTCCTTTTAAGCATTTGTTTTTCCTTAATGAAGAGCATCATTGGCTTTGAGTGTTATTTGTAAACTTTGAGTTTTATGACTTTTTTTGTTTTTTTCCAGAGCTTTTTTGGCAATTCAAAATCTGAAAATGTTACCAGCATATTTAGTAGCCAAGCTGTTAATGGTCCTTGTAGAAGGTTAGAACCTGCCTTACGGACCTTTCTGTATCTCCTGCTAGCAAGCCTTTGTGCCTGGAGTCCGTTCCAGAGTAGTGGAGATCCGCAGACACAGTGGCACGCTAATGTCTGTGTGCTAGCTGCCAGCCCGATAATCTGCATGCCAGTATTGTTCCTTTTCAGAGCTCAGGAATCTTCCATCTGCTGTACTGTGTGACATAGCAGAACACCACCAAGCCCAACTTTCAGATGTACACGTTGTACTATCCATACAATAGCAGCGTTTTGCGTAGAGTACATACTCGATATGACAATGTAATTATTACTCATTCTTTTGACGTCTGAAACCTTAATTGATATACTGCTACATCTCCTCATGATGCCTATTTCTGAGCTATGTAAAATGGTTTTCTACAGAAACAGGAAGCTAAAGCCCTATCTTTGATGGACCAACTAACATAATCCTGTTAGGCTACTGTGTAAGGTCAGGGATATGTTGACACTACAAGCCTGTGACCTTTTTCTAGATCCATGACTCCAGTGGGTAGCATTTACTGCAGAGCGCCCAGGGCAGTTCATTTTGGGGACACTTGGTTTTATAGCACGTGACAAATTTCAACTTTTTTTTTTTTTTGTATTGGTCCTTCTCCTACTAAGGAAGTACATTTAGGAGTGTCTAAACTGGCTTCCAGGTCACTTCTCTAGCTGTCAGTTCCCTTTATTCCCACCATAATGAATGGGAAATCTCATTAAAATACAAAGGACATTTTCTTAGTTATTCCGTATATTTTTACGTTGTGTGATCACTTTCTTATTACTTATGAACGTTTTTAGAGTTTTTTTTTTTTATGTGTAATCTGTAATTTAAAAGTGTTGTCCAAACCCCTAATAAGTTATTGAGCACCAAGAATCTGTTTAAAAGAATGAGAAACGCACACTCTTCCAGAAAGCCTCTCTTTTCCAGTGTGGAGGATCCAATCCCCGCTACTCCTGGTCTCTAGCAGACCACAAGTGAAGATGGCCCTGGTCACATAGTCCACTGTATCCATTCACTGACCTCAGCAGTGACATGTCCCAGAACAGCATATGACTGCAGAGGCTTAGCGCTCTGGGACACTTCACCGCTGAGATTTCACATTCATCATGGCGGCATTAAAGGGACTTGTTAGCTAGAGAAGTGACCTAGAAACAAGTTTAAGCAATAAATAGTTCGAAGCAGCACATCAGTACCTCAATCCGGATTTTCAGAGTTGCAACTGCCAGTCAAAGACTTCTGATCCAAAGGGGTCAATACGATAAAGTCCACAAAGAAAGCGATGGCAGCATCTCCAATCCAAAAGGCTTTATTCACACGTGGTGCATAGAACAGTACAACAGTCCACAAACAGCAACGTTTAGGCTACATAGTAGCCTTTATCGAGCCATTTTTGAAGTGTCAGGCAGGAGTACTTAAAGTACACTTAGACCCACCTCTAATATCAATCTACCAATAAAACAATATATTACAACATATTATTACGTGTTAGTTAAAACCACCAATGGGCTTTATACATATCATAGACGTCATCACCTTTCACCAATCAGTGATATACCCATTACCTCAATAAGGATGGCTGCAGCTGGGCACCCCACCATGCGAGCTCTCGTGTCATCCTGGCGTTCTCCTAATCATAATGCACACACTCGGAAAAAGCTCCAAGAGCCCAGCCTCCGAAATAGGTCACATGATCACATCGCTCCAGCCCATGTGACCTGCAGTGTCATCACCACTACGTGATGTGCTCAACGGACCCACATGACCTGTAGGGCAATATCGGCTAAGTCAATATGAAGGCTGGAATGCACCTGGTTCCCCAATCTAGCGAGATATAAATCGGTGAATATAAAGAAATTTTTGTCAGTGACTTTGACACATCCCTTAGAAACTACGTGGTCTCCTAGTAAGCTGGAAGATCCACTTAACTCAAATTTTTAGATTATGATGGATTCGGGGATACATAATATAAGAGTAGGTGGGTCGCTATAGCAACAATGACGCCTCTGATGTGAGTAGGTCAGGAGATCGGTGCTGTAGGTCATGTGGGTCGGATTGAAGCATATGACTTAGCTGATATGGCCCTACAGGTCATGTGGTTCTGCTGAGCACGACGTAGTGGTGATGACACTGCGGGTCACATGGGCTGGAGCGATGCGACCATGTGACCTATTTCGGAGGCGGGACGCTTGGAGCTTTTTCTGAGCGTGCGCATTATGATTAGGAGAACGCCAGCAGGATGACACGAGAGCTCGCATGGTGGGGTGCCCAGCTGCAGCCATCCTTATTGAGGTAATGGGTATATCACTGATTGGTGAAAGGTGATGACATCTATGTTTATGTATAAAGCCCATTGGTGGTTTTAACTAACACAGGTGATATGTTGATATATATAGTTTTATTGGTAGATTGATATTAGAGGTGGGTCTAAGTGTGCTTTATATACTCCTGCCTGACACTTCAAAAATAGCTTGATAAAGGCTACTATGTAGCCTAAACGTTGCTGTTTGTGGTCTGTGTGTACTGTTCTATGCACCACGTGTGAATAAAGCCTTTTGGATTGGAGATGCAAGTTTAGTCATACCTATATAGATGTTTTTGGTAGGAGCAGGACCGAGAAACATGTTATCTGTCCAATGGCAAGTGTCAAAAACCTGTTAGGCTAAATCTGTCATCTCCATTTCTGATTTTTCGACCTTCTCAGTAGTAATATACTTTGTCAGGAGAAATATGCAGTAAAGTATATGAAAGCAAACAGTAAAAACCCAACAGTATTGATTTTTCTCATGATTGGGAGTTTTTTTGTTTGTTTTTTTCTTTCAGATTTTTAATGTTCGGCTTGATTGTATGTTTTTGCTTCCACTCCTAATCACTGTGTAACTACAGGTTTGTGATGATTGCTTTCAATTTCTGTCACAGGCAGTTCAGTGCCATTTCTCTTTCATAGTAAGAGTTCCCTATACAGTTTTAGATCTTTTGACAACATAGTGAGTCAGTGATCAATTTGGGTGCTGCTCTCGATATTCTAAGAAGGTAGAATGTGAATTATTTTTTTTGGCCAGCGCTTCTGCTTGTAGGAGCTGTTCAGCCTTGCAGTGTCACAAAGCTTGCTCACGAGAGCCAGTCTTGCCTTTGTGAAGCCGCATTTGCTTTTGAGATGGATGCTGAATTCTAAATGGCCAAGTAGGCTTTGCTTGATAGTCAACCTTTTCCCTTCATGCTGTCAGTGTCCACTGCCTAGTCCGTCAGTCTTCGAAGAGGAATGGTTCATAGCAAACATTCGCAGTGTTAGAAGCTCACATTACTTTCATTACTTACAGCAGCATAATATTGGTTAATAATCACCTCAAAAAGACTTGAATTCATTATAGCCTATTTTTAATCTATAGGATCCATATTACCACCTGCATTATAATGCAAGACTACTAACTTTGTTTTTAAATCAGATTATTTTTATTGAGATTTTCAAAGCATTTTATAAGACAAACGAAACAGTCCCCCCCACCCAATACCCCAACGTTCTGGATCCAGGTAGAGCCCCTCCAAAAGTCTATCCCAGAGAGCGTTCAATACAGAAATGTATCAGTTATACAGTATAGCTGGACATCTGGCACATACACCTCAGGCACATATTGCATGTCATTAATTCAAATATATCAGTACATTACAAAGACTACTAACTTAGTGCTTTTTAATATAAGGACAGCTTTGTAAGCTATTACAGCTGACTTGTGAGTTTGTCCTTTGCTGTCCTGCTCGCTTGTCACTGACCTGGCAATATACTACACATGCGTTCTCTCTTCCAAGATTTTGCTCAGTGGCAGGTAACCTAAAAAGCTTCAGACGTGCTGATGAGCCCTGACAGACGGCCTACTTAAACCCATCACTGTCCTTCTCACCTTTCCACAAAAGACAGAACTTGTTCTTGCTGACAGCTACCTGCCTAGCCACTTTCCTTTGTACGATGTGTTTTGAACTGCATGTTTGACCAATTCTTTTATGAACTCATGCTAAAAATTAATTCAGTCCCTATAGTGAATGGATTTAACCTCATCATTGAAATTGCTGTGCAGAATATTCCCATCAGCAACATCTCAAGCAGTTTTTTTTTTTTTAATATGATACTTGGGAAATAATTCACTATGAAAAAAAGCCTTTTTTATAGGCCTTTGTATAGCCTATAAATTGTCATTTGTTTTATTTTACGGTTTTCTTCTATGCCATTTATTAGTCTGTACGTATTAAGGCCCTATTCCACCTGAAGATAATCGTTCAGATTATTGCTAACTAGCATTTGTATGAATGCTCGTTAGTGATGATCTGGCAGTGTAATACTGCTGCCAATTACCTGATGAACGGGTTTAAGTATCCTCGTATGTCGGCGGCAGACTGTGCTGTATAATTATGATCTGCTGCCGGCAAACAGATTCAGTATAGGGACGAGCGATGGTTTAACGATCGCTCCTCCCCATACTGAGGAGGGAATCCCTGCGTTTAATAGGGCCCTTAGACATGACATCTGTTTACTGAAGCTCAAAGACTATCTGCAGCCCAGCTCACTTACATATTCAGATAGATTTTACACTTGCTGACAATAGTCAATGCTTTTTAATAGCCTAACATCTGTTAGTCACTGCGCACGACCTCCACTAGTGGGGAGAAAGGAAGTTTTGTGTTCTCCATTGTGGACCATTGACGTGCAGCAGTCTTCTGTGTCTTTGCAGAGTGATGCTCTCTGAATTGTCAGTCCCAGTATTCTGCAACATTTCTCGTCTTTTGACCCAGGTTTAAAGGAGTAACTGCTGAGAAGTAAGCCCTGTGATCCCGATTGGTCCCCTCGTTCAGAATCCCCACATAAGCCCTTGGACTAAATTTACACGTGTGTCCAGTCCAGGAAACTGCTGTGTGATGGCTCCATCACGCTGCTCCACTAACCCAAACTCGCATCATCATAATGATATACACTGTTTTGAGTTCCTTTTGTCCTTCTATGAATGCGGTAGACCCACGGTCAGGCAGGTATTAGCAGCATCATAAATCATTGATGCTGAGATTGTCAGAGGAGCAGTGTTCAGTCTGGGAAATGAGGCAGTCACATGAAGCGTGTTTCCCTGACTGAACGCGCTCATGGGAAACTGGCCTTTTGGCCAGCGAAGAGGGCCACTAGAAAGCGTTTCCTATTCTGGATGACTTGTTGGAGATGGGTATAACTTCACGGCTAGTGCTCAGAACTTTGCATTAATTATGACAATTCCTTGTTCTGTTCTTGTCACCTTCGATACAGTTTTATTTGAAATGTGTTTATACATTGTTTTATTTTTTTTTATTTTTTTGGACGGGCCTTACATTTCCAGAGGTTGTCAGCCTTGCTAAAGTCCTCGCCAACTAAGTTGTATAGTGAGCCACCACAACCTACCACTAAGTTGTATAGTTGTACAATGACCTCTTCCAGTCATATTTTTAATTTTCATTCCAGGTTTGAGATCATCCCTACATGACACATAATGGTGTATGCCGAGTTGGCTGAAATGTTTCAGATATTCTAGATAAAGGGCTTTAACAGATTGAGTCTCGTTCCAGACAGTGATCACAATTTATATGTCCTGTGCTAAACTTGGCTTTTTTATTTTAGTTTTTTTTTTTCAGCTGCTAAAATGATAATTTGTGCGTGGATGCGGCAGGAGACTCAGTCTGGCGGCACACAAGATCGGCTGTCTAAGCCTGTGGTATCACTGGGTATAGAGTGTAACGATGCCAAAAGTATGCACTTGTAATCAGACAGGATCCTGGCTGCCTTTTTAACATAACCTTTGTATACAGATCACATAAACAGCAATACTCAGCAGCAGTTGAACCGTGAACGATTTAGAAAAGGGGTATAGCTGTTGAATTAATGCTTCCAAATAAGAAAGAATAATGTTGCAGACTGCTCCGAAAAGGTTATAACCATTCAGGTCATAGTTATATTCATGGCTTTTGACAGAAGGGTGACTGTTCAGCAGTATACATGGATTACACTTTGCACTGCCTGATCTGAATTTTTAAAGAATGTTGCTCTGTTTTCAGGCAGACAGGACAGGGTGTGGGATGAGGAGGGGCACATACACAAAGGCAAGCAGCTCAGATAGGTCTGTGGTTACATTGTAGTCAGGCACAGGATGCAGCATTGCACATCTTGACATAGAATAGGCAATGGAAATGACTACTATGGTGGACCACCATAGTTTCTGGCTAATATGCATGCCTGCATTCTGTTCATAAGTTTGCCATGTCCAAAGAAAGAAACCGTTGGCCAAGAACTTGTGTGACAGTGGCTCCGAATCCGGACATCTTTAGGACTTTGGTGTGGCAGGCCATTGGAGTATCATATGAGAACTTGACCCTTTTTTTTCCCAAAGAAATTGCTATCTGGTAAGGCACTAATAATCTAAGCATTAGAAAGGCTCTTATCCAGTGAAGACTATTACAAAATGAGACTTTCGGGAAAATGTTCTTTGACCGTTCCTGCTCTGCACTTTTTGTCTGACCACAGTAATATGCTGCCGGCTAACTGGGACGAAAATACCAAGTGTGTGATTTGGTCAGTTTCTGAAACTTATGAGGGAATGAAATTAGAATCATTTCATTGTCCATAGCCTCATTTCACCTACAGACTGCAATGGTGCTACAGCAATGTTACAAGCTGCCAGCCATGACATGGGTATACTGCCTTCACGGCTTTATTTTGCAGGTTCTGCCTTGAAACCCTAAGGGCACATACACATGAAGCAAAACTGACGTTAACAACAGCTAAACTCAATTTTTTGTGGCCATTTTGCATTTCCTTGCAATCTATCTATTTTTAATGTCTGTCATCTGTTTTGCATCCATTTTTAATGGCCGTTAAAAAATGGATGAATTTCATTGGCTTTTTTTTTTTTTTAACCCCACCCATGCAGTGCCTCAAGTATATATTACTGCTACCCGCAGTGTAAATTAATGCCCCCATAGTGCCCCTAGTATAAATAATGGTCACATTTGTGCCCCCAGTATAATTGTCCTCCTTAGTATCCAGTATTGAAAAAAAAATATAAAAATACAGTGAACAATAAAAGAAAACAATCACCACTGGCAATGCTCCTCATTGAAAGCAGCGGGATTTGACGCTCTGAGATGTGTTGTCACATGATCCTGCTGGGAGCATTAGGTCCTTATCACGGTCGGCGTGACTATCACATACGTGACAGAGGGAGGGAACAAGGAAGGCCCTGACCAAGTGAGAGGGAAGGTAGTGACCCCTGACTCACCTAGCGGCTGGCACCTGGCTGCCCTGACGTCCCTAGACGGGTTCCTCACCCGTACGCCGATCACGTGCCTAAAGCCCTGGCTTTCCCTAAGCTGAGCCCTGGATAGTGAACAGGGCGGTGGGAACACTAGTCCGCACCACTAGCTCTAAAGGAAAACACCAAGGGAAGGACAGACAATACAAACTCAACATATAATCCCAGGTGGGCGACAATAAGAGAGTACAAGAAGCCCAACAGGGATCCGGAGGGTAGCACTCTGGAACGACAACCAGGATTCACAACTCCAGTGGGTCAGTATAGATGTCCAGGCAGGAAGCTCTATAACTGGCAACTAGAGAAGTGTGAGGGGAGAATATAAGGAGGTTGGGAGTGGCAGACAAGAAACAGCTGAGGAGGAGAAGCTACGGATCCCTGATTGAGACAAAAAGGATAGCAAGGCAAACACAGAAAACAATCACTAAGAAACAACGTGATCTTTAGATATAGAGCGCGCAGCCACCCGCTGCGACCTCCTGACCCCGGGTATAACTGAGTCAGACGTGGCTCTAGATACCCTTGTGACAGTACCCCCCCTTTCACGAGGGGCCTCGGACACTCAGGACCAGGTCTCTCCGGATGAGAGGTATGGAAAGCCTGAATTAACCTGTTGGCGTTTACCTCTGACGCTGGAACCCACATTCTTTCCTCGGGACCGTAACCCCTCCAATGCACCAGATACTGAAGAGAGCGGCGGACCCGACGAGAATCAACAATTCTGGCTATTTGAAACTCCAGATTACCATCCACAATAACAGGAGGAGGTGGCAGCGGTGATGGTTCTAGAGGTGGAACATACTTCTTGAGTAACGATTTATGGAAGACGTTATGGATCTTAAAAGTCTGAGGTAGCTCCAGGCGAAAAGCCACAGGGTTAATGACGGCTACTATTTTATAAGGACCAATGAACCTAGGGCCCAGTTTCCAAGAGGGAACCTTCAACTTAATATTCCTAGTAGACAACCACACATAGTCATTCACCCCTAGGTCCGGACCTGGTGACAGTTTCTTATCGGCCATGCATTTATATTTACCACTCATCTTTTTCAAGTTAACTTGCACCTTCTGCCATACCGATGAAAGAGATGAAGAAAACCTTTCCTCTTCGGGAACCCCAGAAGACCCCCCCACTTTGAAAGTACAAAATTGGGGATGAAAACCGTATGCACCAAGGAATGGTGACTTGCCAGTGGACTCCTGATAATGATTATTTATGGCAAACTCAGCTAAAGGTAAATCTGATGACCACAACTCTTGGTTTTCAGACACAAAACACCTTAAATATGTTTCTAGGTTTTGGTTGGTACGCTCAGTCTGTCCATTCGACTGAGGATGGAAAGCTGAGGAAAAGGACAAGTGTACCCCCAAACGGGAACAAAAAGCTTTCCAAAACTTAGAAATAAACTGGGTTCCCCGATCCGAAACCACATCGGAAGGGACCCCGTGAAGCTTCACGATTTCACTGATAAACACCTGAGCAAGAGTTTTAGCATTAGGAAGTGCGGGTAGCGCAATAAAGTGTACCATTTTGCTAAACCTGTCTACTACTACCAAAATAACTGTTTTACCCGCAGACAACGGTAAGTCAGTGATGAAATCCATTGACAGATGTGTCCATGGCCTATTGGGGATAAAAAGAGGCAATAAAGACCCTGCTGGACGTGTATGAGAGACTTTCGCGCGTGCACAAGTAGAGCAAGTAGACAAGAAATCCATTACATCCTGACGCAACCTTGGCCACCAAAAACGACGAGATAATAGCTCCAAAGTTGCTTTACTACCCGGGTGCCCAGCAAGTGCCGAATTATGATGTTCTTTTAATAATTCAAGACGCAGGTTTAACGGTACAAACAATTTCTCTGAGGGGCAAGAGGCCGGGGCGTCCCCCTGGGCCTCTAACACCTTTCCCTCTAGAACAGAGTGTACAGCAGAGACAACCACTCCTCTTTGTAAAATAGGTACCGGATCACTAGCATTACCCCCTCCAGGGAAACTACGAGAACGCGTCTGCCTTGGTATTTTTTGCCCCAGGACGATAGGTGATTACAAAGTTAAATCTGGTAAAGAATAGCGACCACCTAGCTTGTCTAGAGGTGAGACGCTTAGCCGATTCTAGGTACAGAAGGTTTTTGTGATCCGTAATCACCGTGACGGGGTGGATTGCTCCCTCTAAGAAGTGACGCCACTCTTCAAGCGCCAGCTTAATCGCCAACAGTTCCCTATTTCCAACATCATAGTTATTCTCTGCAGAAGATAATTTTTTGGAAAAGAAAGCGCAAGGGCGCCATTTGCCAGGAGACGGACCCTGAGACAATACAGCCCCCACTCCCACCTCTGACGCATCTACCTCAACAATAAAAGGCTGGGAGACATCAGGTTGAATTAGAACAGGTGCCGAGGTAAACCTCTCTTTTAGAGAGGAAAATGCATTTTTAGCGGCGTCAGACCATTTAGAAAAATCAGTCCCCTTCCTAGTCATGTCGGTAAGGGGTTTAACGATCACTGAATAATTTTTAATGAACTTTCTATAGAAATTAGCGAAACCCAAAAACCGTTGTAGGGCTTTAAGGTTCTCAGGAAGATCTCAATCTAAAATTGCCTGGACCTTCCCAGGATCCATACGGAAACCTGAAGCAGATAATAGATATCCCAGGAACTGTATTTCCTGAACGGCGAAGACACATTTTTCAATTTTCGCATATAATTTATTCGTCCGTTGGACCTGCAGTACTTGCCTGACATGCACCTCATGTGTTTTCAGATCAGCCGAATAAATTAAGATATCATCTAGGTATATGACAACAAACCTGCCGATGAGATGACTAAAAATATCATTAACGAAATGTTGGAAGACAGCGGGGGCATTGGTCAGAACGAAAGGCATAATTAGATTTTCATAATGCCCCTCAGGGGTGTTAAAAGCTGTCTTCCACTCATCCCCTTCCCTGATACGAATCAGATTGTAGGCCCCCCTAAGATCAAGTTTGGAGAACCACCTAGCACCCGCAATCTGATTAAAAAGGTCAGGAATGAGAGGAAGAGGGTATGGGTCTCGGATGGTTATCTGGTTTAGCTCACGAAAATCTAGGCAAGGACGCAGGCCCCCATCTTTCTTTTTAACAAAGAAAAACCCTGCAGCCACGGGTGAAGAAGAGGGTCTGATGTGAACCTTAGCCAGACTCTCGGAGATATAATCTTTCATGGCTTGTCTCTCGGGACCCGAAAGATTATACAACCTGGACTTGGGTAATTTTGCACCGGGAATCAGGTTAACCGGGCAATCATAAGGACGATGAGGTGGTAGCTTCTGACAACCCTTTTCAGAAAAAAGTCCGAAATAAATGTAGGTAGGGAAGCTATGGAGGCGATTAAGCAATTGTTATTTAAGCAATTCTCTCTGCAATGCTCACTCCACTCCAATATCTCCCTGGCCTGCCAATCCACCACTGGATTGTGCGCTACCAACCAGGGAAGACCCAATACCACAGGAGAGGGAAGGCCCTCCAGAACGTAACATGAAAGACACTCATTATGGTGGTCCCCTACCCGAAGGTGTAAATTATGAACAATGTGGGAGAGGTTTCTCTGAGACAGAGGAGCCGAATCTATAGCGAATACGGGAATAGGTCTCTGCAGCGTACAGAGAGACAAACCCATAGTGCGGGCAAAATGGGCATCAATCAAATTTACCCCTGCTCCACTGTCTAGAAAAAAAGTAATAGACTCCGTCTTAACACCAAAAACAATAACCGCTGGTAACACAAATTGAGATGTTCGTATGGAGGAAACGTATACCCCCCGGCTGACATCCTCCGCACAGCCTGGGGTTAGTAGTTTTCCGACGGTCTTTTGTTTTTGAGAAAGGAGGGACAGACATTAATGAAATGACCCTTCCCCCCACAGAAAAAACAAGCCCCCCCCCCTACGGCGAACCTCAGGAGGACGGACCTGACGAGAAGTTCCGCCTAGATGCATAGGCTCATCTAAGTCAGTACAGACTAATTGTTGCTTGGGAGAGGTAACCAATTGCTCAGGAATTTTCGATCTCTCCCTAAGACGTCTATCTATTCTGATAGAGAGGGACATAACAGCATCAAGGGAAAGGGGGGTCTCATACAGCGCCAGTGCATCCTTAACCCTTTCAGATAACCCAGAGCAGAACTGACTCCTGAGAGCCGGGTCGTTCCACTGAGTATCCGTAGCCCACCTACGGAACTCTGAGCAATATTCCTCTGCTGACCGATCTCCCTGTAGGAGTCTCCGTAACTTCGACTCAGCCAGGGCGACTCGGTCAGGGTCATCATATATGAGACCCAAAGCCCCAAAAAATCCCTCCACTGACCGGAGAGTCTGGGAACCAGGGGGTAACGAGAACGCCCAGGATTGTGGGTCCCCCTGAAGCAGGGAAATGACAATCCCAACCCGCTGTTCTTCATTACCTGAGGAGTAAGGGCGCAACTTAAAGTATAATTTGCAGGCCTCACGGAACGTTGCAAATTTGTCCCTTCCCCCTGAAAATCTGTCAGGAAGAACAACCTTGGGTTCTGTAACAACCTGGTTACCCATAGCAACCGCTGGGGGTGCGGTCTGCTGCATTTGCTGCTGTTGTTGGAGGACAGACGCCTTCAATCCTGCCACCTCCAAAGACAGGCCTTGAAGCTGTTTTGCCAAGGCAGCAATAGGATCCATATTGGATTCTAAGTAGAGAAAAAAAAACAACAAAAAGAATTTTTTTTTTCTCAAAAAGTAAAGGCCAGTTATAATATCACGGTCGGCGTGACTATCACATACGTGACACAGAGGGAGGGAACAAGGAAGGCCCTGACCAAGTGAGAGGGAAGGTGGTGACCCCTGACTCACCTAGCGGCTGGCACCTGGCTGCCCTGACGTCCCTAGACGGGTTCCTCACCCGTACGCCGATCACGTGCCTAAAGCCCTGGCTTTCCCTAAGCTGAGCCCTGGATAGTGAACAGGGCGGTGGGAACACTAGTCCGCACCACTAGCTCTAAAGGAAAACACCAAGGGAAGGACAGACAATACAAACTCAACACATAATCCCAGGAGGGCGACAACAGGAGACAACAAGAAGCCCAACAGGGATCCGGAGGGTAGCACTCTGGAACGACAACCAGGATTCACAACTCCAGTGGGTCAGTATAGATGTCCAGGCAGGAAGCTCTATAACTGGCAACTAGAGAAGTGTGAGGGGAGAATATAAGGAGGTTGGGAGTGGCAGACAAGAAACAGCTGAGGAGGAGAAGCTACGGATCCCTGATTGAGACAAAAAGGATAGCAAGGCAAACACAGAAAACAATCACTAAGAAACAACGTGATCTTTAGATATAGAGCGCGCAGCCACCCGCTGCGACCTCCTGACCCCAGGTATAACTGAGTCAGACGTGGCTCTAGATACCCTCGTGACAGTCCTGCTGCCTGTGCATATCTGTGGTGAGTATTTTCTTCATAACATAAATGGCCGTTAGGTGGGTGCACTTCCATCTAAACAGTCTTCAAAGGCATTTGTGTCCCCATTTTCACCAATATAACTAACAGCATTGCCCCTCAGAAGATTTTAAGCGCATTCCAAACATAACTTTGTGTCTTTATCCGATGTCCAGGAATATCACTTTTATTCTGCTGCAAAACAGCTCCCAAGGTGCCCAGCTGTGCGAACTTTGCTGTTCCAAGTGCCAGCGGGGCACTTGGCAGGTGTTTTTCAGGCGTTGTGAGGTAATGCTGTCAGTTATATTGGTGAAGATGGCATGACAGACTCCCTTTCAGGCTACTCTTACACCTGAGGCGTGAATGCATCCGCAGTGCCAGCCAGCCCCATTAAGTAAAAGAGATCTGGCTGCATTCCGGCAAAAATGCAGCGAATCGTCCAGACCCAAACCACTGCATGCTGCGGCTTGCGTCCGGCAGCGTCTGCCTGATCAGGCGTCTGGCTATCCGTGCCACAGGTGTGAAAGTAGCCTAAAAGTGGGACCGTTGATTTGAGTCCATCTAGCCATCAAAACAGCCAGAAATAGAAAATGTCCTATTTTGTGGATCTGCAGTTTGCAGACCACAAAATACATAGTCATAGTCATGTGCATGAGGCCTAAAGGGAATCTTTGCTTTGTATCCATTTCAGTTAAATCCACGTAGAAAATCTGCCACTGAAAGTGCCCATGTACCAGGATGACTTTTTACAACCTAGAACAATATACATTTTAAATTACTGTATTCAGTAAAATTCATGTACTGTAGAGTATTCTGTAACTGCAGCCATAACACACTGTGGTGAAGCTCTAACAGCAATAATAGCCTGTGAGACATTGACAGAATACAAACTGCCTGGTGTCTGCATTCCGTCGAAGGGCAGCCATGAACATGTAGAATTAATTCTTACACCGTGCATCTGAAGTCTTCAGACATTTTTTTTTTTCCCCCTTACATTTTATGTTGTGGCCTTGTGATAAAATAAAAAATAAAAAAATTCTCCCATCATTTTGCATTCAATACTCCATAGCCCAGCCCTAAATTTCTTAGTCAGTCATACTTAAATGGAAATCTGAATATGTAGACGTGATGTGTGGTAGTCCCATATGTGGTCCACTCTCCTTCACTATGGCTTCGTTTTAGAGATGGATGCGGGTCTCAGAGTTTGGACCCGCACTTATCAGACATTGGTGGCATATCGCTAGGATATGCCACCAATGCTTGAGATGAAACAACGCCCTTAAATTTAATGCATTAATTTGCTGTTGATCTCCATATTCCTTAAATGACTAATCACCAAGCGATCTGAAGTAAATAATTAGCGGACATTGTGGGCACTGGTTCTGTGGTTTATAGCTCTTGAGGTTCATAGTGAAGTTCCATATGGATGCAGTTTCAAGTGCATCCCACTCCTGTCTTCGAGTACATCTCTTTTCATGTCTAATACAGCGCTTCTCCGCTTCTTGTGTAAGCACATTTATTCCCACTTGTCCAAGTGCTTTCTTGTGTATAAACCTACTATGTTGTGTACTTTTTGCTGTGTTTATCAGGCTGCACTTCATATTCTATCTACTTCCTAGCAGCATAGGGATTCTAATCTAGCACTGTCATGTCTCTGAGATATATACTCCAAATTGATTTGCAGTGTACATGTGTGTTTGATTCTGTGTATAGAAATATTCTGATAAGCTATGATATTAAAGCCAAATTCCACAACACACACACAAGTAGAGATGAGTGAATCGTTCAAAACTCTGTTTAGTTTAGATTCTGCTTAACTGGTTGACCAATTTGATTGTGTCTGATTCTATTCTATGGGAATCAAAAGTGCTCGAATTGGCCTGCACTGAGGTCTCCTAGGAATATATATTTTTTCTCTCATGTCTCATTTTTCTTTTTCTTTAATCTCCCTCTCCTCAAAATTTACCCCAATCAATTGGCAAAAATGTGTTTTCATATGCAGCTCAAGTTTTTACATACTTGTTGAAAAATCAGCATAAGCTACACGGTCATGTGCATTTACTCTTAAGGCCTTATGTACATGGCCGTTGTTTTGTTCCTCATCCGAGCCGCAGTTTTTGCGGCTCGGATGCTGACCCATACACTTTAATGGGGCCGCAAAAGATGCGGACAGCAATCCGTGTGCTGTCCACATCTGTTGCTTTATTCCGTGGCCCCACAAAAAAAAAAATAACCTGTCCTATTCTTGTCCGTTTTGCGGACAAGAATAAGCAGTTATATCAATGGCTGTCCATGCCGTTCCGCAAATTGCGGAACGCACATGGACACCATCCGTATTTTGCAGACCGTAAAACACAACTGTCGTGTGCATGTAGCCTAAAGTGAGTTTCTCACCAGTTTTATGGTGTCCCAACTAAGGACAACATAAACTAGTGACAGATCCTCTTTGTAAAATGCTGGGTCACTTTCTTTAATTGACCTAGCCAAAATCTTGTATTGAACCGTTCCAGCACATGCCAATGAGTCCCCATATTCATGAGCATATGGTTCTTACCGCCCACTTGCTGCTATTTCATATGGAGGAAACCTGTCAGTCAGAGGTAGGTGGGTGGGATGAGCCGTATGCTCATAAATATGGGGACTCATTGGTATATGCTGAATAAAAGAAGTGCTTCTACTAAGCTGCTGAAGATTATGTGAGCCTCTTGTCTGTAAGTGCACTCTTTTGAGAGAAATGCCTCTAGCTGTGCAGCTGAAACAGGGAGTACTATGGGTGAAAGACATTAGGGAAGCCTAAAAAAGAGCTGTTCCTTCAGCTATGATTGTTCAAAGAAGCACAGCCATTATGCAAACTGGTACGCTTTTAAGGTAGGTGGCGTATGTAAAAGTAGCTCAATGTTTCCTAGCGGACCATTACCCAAACTATCACATTGCCTTTCCATCTTGCCTTATTTCCATAGTGCGTCCTTATGCTATATCATCCTCACATAAGCACCATACATGCACCTGGGCACCCATTTGAAGTAAAAGAAAATGTTTCATCAGACTAGTCCCACATTATTCCATTGTTCATATGCCCGTTTGTAGGTGCTTTCAGTGGTGGACAGGGGTTAGCATGGACACTCAGACTGAACTTCAGCTGTGGAGCCTCACACATAGCTGCAATTCATTGCATGTTCGGTCATCCTTTCTGTTGTAGCCAGCAGCAATTTGTGCTATACTAGCTTTTTTTTTGTGGGATTGGACCCGATGGGCTAGCCTTCACTCCACATGTATCCTTGTCACCTGTGAACCTGTCACCAGTTCATTGCTTGTCCTTCATTGAACTCCTTTGGTAGGTACTAACCACTGTGTACCAGGAACACCCCACATGACCTGCCATTTTGGGGATTCTTTGGCAGGGTTGTCTAGCCATTACTGCTTGGCCTTTGTTGGCGTTGCTCAGATCATTATGTTAGCCCATTTTCCCTACTTACAACACATCAACTTCAAGAACTGACTGTTCACTTTACCAGTCAATGTCTACTGCCTGTCTTGCTAAAATGCATATACACTTTAGTCTTGTATTGTAGTCTTTGCATGTGCCATATATTAGACTAGATACAGGATGCACATTAGTATCAAGCACATCAATGTGATACGCACAGAAGACATAGTAAATGTCTTTGTAATGTGACAGGAACATCACATAAAATGTCAGAACTCAGCCTGTCTGTGAGGCTCCTTTTTTGTTATCTTGCAATAAACCACTCAGCAGGAATCAACAGAAAAGCAGATTGTTTGCATTTTTAAGCATTTCTGTTGCCGAAGCATTTTCAGTTTGCCTTCAACAAAATGTATTTCTATCAATTCATGTCCTGTGGATCTCTGCAGATGTGCAAGCAGACTGTATAACTGCTTTTTCTCTTTCACTCGCTGCTTTGAAACCCAAAGCTTGGTTTAGAAAAAAAAATAAAAATAAAAAAGCCTAATATCCATCTTAGGGTACTTTCACACTTGCGTTGTTGGATTTCGGCAGGCAGATCTGTCCAGCAATCTGTATGCAAATGGATACTATTCGTAGACGGATCCGTCTCACAAATGCATTGCGATGCCGGATTCGTCTCTCCGATTGTCATCCGGAAAAACTGTCCCGGTATTTATCTTTTTCACATTTTCAAAGGTCTGCGCATGCGCAGACCGCAAAACTGGATCAGATTTTCCTAAACACTTGGGGTGGGATCCGGCATTAATGCATTTCAAAGGAAAATAATGCCAGTTCCGGCAAGTGTTCCGGAATTTTGGTTCCGGCAAGTGTTCCGGAATGCTGTGGTATTTTCTCCGTCCAAAGACCGTACAGTGACTGAATTGAAGACATCTTAATGCATACTGAATGGATTGCTCTCCTTTCAGAATGCATTAGGATAAAACTAATCAACCCCTAGGACGGAACTCCAATACCGGAAAAGTTTAACGCAAGTGTGAAATTACCCTTAACAGACAGCAGGGCAAGCAAACTACATGGGGTCCAGAAAGTCGAGCGAGCCCCCAGTCTACCAGTTATGTTGGCTAACAGAACTTTTCCTTTAAGTATTTGATTTCCTACTGTTGTGATTTGTGATGCTTTCAAATCCTACAAAGTCCACCTACTTATCAAAACTCTTGATGCTGTGTGATTTGACCTACGTCTCTAGTTGTAGTCCAGGAGAGGTTGCACTGGTCACTCACAACAATTGCAGTACTAAAAGAACAGCAGTTATCACTTGTCTCGAGATGGGGACCATGGTAAAATAAAAGTGCAGAAGGCAAACCTGCCTTTAAAGTGAGCTCTAAAGGAATCGTCTCGCGTAGACCATTGCAATTCATTGTGCCCGTTGGCAAAATCAACTGGAGGTTGCCATTGGTCACAGCATGGAAAATGTAATATAGTTTTAAAAGCGAGAGCCACTGTTATTATGGATCATATGGCTCCTGTACTCTGTAATAGGGCACATGGAAAATACTTTATTTGGGTTACCTGATGGATATGTGCTTCTACACGTAGTAATAAGCCAAACACAGAAGTGCATCTGTCCATCACAGGACTAGGACAGGAATTAAACAGTGGGGGCTCTGACTGCAGGCAGACGTCTTAGAAACCATGAGGGATAGGTAGTAATTGAAGGATTCTTATGTGGTCTTGTAAATGCATGTTAGGTGGTCCCTTATTGTGATGTAAGACATTGCATTCAATACTGCCTTGTGTGGTGTAAGGGTTTGATGCGTTCACGCTGCTCCACTAAGGCCTAGGTTTGTATTTTTGAAAATAATTTGTAGGTTGCTATTCAATTGTTAAATTCTCACTTTGGCTTTTATAAGTAAATGTAAGATGGGTGTGCATGGCCTTTTCTGTGCTCGCGCTTCTTAATCTGAAGTGATTTGCAGGCTTATAGCCTAGAGTAAATGGCATCAGGTAAACACCTTATTAAGATAAACCTAAATTTATTTGTCGCTTTCAAGTAGTCCTGCAGTACATTGTAGTACAGTGAGTTGTAGGCCTTCTGGCAACAAACTCTTTAAGAGAATATATGGCATGTGATACAATTTGTAGCGGCTGAATGAGACTGAGAAATGAGGGTTTAAGATTTGTCATGCTTTAGGAAGGAAGAGGAATAAAAAGCTGCATAGATGGCATAAATTGTAATTCCTTTAAATCTTTGCAGAGATTTTCCTTTGAATATACGTTTTATGCCAATTTTATGATTAAAATTGCATTTTATATTATAGATAATGCTTAAGTTTTTTAATATTCTGCCTGAAGAGCTATATGAAATGTGCTGTTGGGAACATGTGTAACGCATTTTGAGCCATGGCCTTTAACCCTATTTTAAGCTAGATGTGAAGAGTTACTCTAGAACCAGGTAAAATCTTAAGTCCTATGCAAGTGTACATGTGTCCAATTCAGAGGGACCCAAGTTTTATTTTCAGTATATACAGCATAATACAGCAGTATTCTTTGAAACTATTCAATCCCTTTCTCTTGAAAGTGTACCAAGTCAATACATGATGTCCCATAGGTATACCATGCATTTATCTGCCTGCATTATGCCATCCCAAAATTTTTGATGCCCACACCATCATCGGGGTCATGAAGCTATCTTTCTATGATTTTATCAACACCAGTCTTTACCTTTCCATACCCTTCTCTGTCCTGAATCTTAAAGAGAATTTCCACACACAGCTTACAAAATGACCAGGTATATGTATGTGAGAAGGGTGGTAATTGTTTTTTACTTAGGGATTTTGACCTTCCTCTTTCTAATTGCAATTTCTTAGCAAAATTAAGAGGTAACCAATGCATTTGAGCCATGGTGCACATGTTGGGTGCCCATGGTACAGATTTTGCATTGGGGCCTAGGAACTCTGTTATAGCGCTTCTAGACTGGGAAACCCTCTTCATATGACCAGACAGGTGGCAGGGGTTTAAAAATAAAATAAATTTGTACCCAGAGCAGTTTCCAGTGCCGAACTCCCTTGACCTCTGCTTTCGTGTCCCACTGGAACAGAAGTGTGGTGTACCATCTACACATTCATTACTGCTGTTGACAAATCAGTGGCTTCATCAGTGACATATACAGGCAGCCAACAGCTATGGCATGAGTGTAGGTGGCATTTTCATACTTCTGGTCCAGCAGAAAAGTGACCCCAACAGAGTTGTATGTTGCTATGAATTTATGCCTAGTGTGAGTTTGGATTTTGAATACAATTTTCTGTTTGGCACTTTAGCTTGAAGTGGAGAAAGTTCTGTGTCCAGTTTCATAAGGAAGCATGCAAAAAGATTTCTATATAAGTCCATGGGAAAAAATAAATCATGTTAATTATTGCATGTTAAATTTTGGAAAAATTGTCACGTCAAACCACTGCGTCATGAGCCGAACTTTCACCTTATTTAACAGGTTGGAGTAGAATAGTTTTTCGACCACTTTGTGGTGATGCGTGGCCCTATTGCTCTCCCGGTAAAGTTTATAGGTTTCCTCTCTAAAGACCTAGACCTAGCAGCTCCTAAAGAAAAATCTACTGGCGTGGAGGGCCTCATGGTGTGGTGTATGACCTTGGGATTCTCTCTGGTGGTCTTTGTATCTATACTATGCACTGCACCCTCAAGTCCTGCACAATTAACTAGTATCAGTTTTTTTTCCCCCAGAGGTTTCGTTTTAAGATGGTCATACATGGTTCAGGATTTATACCAATAGACAGTAGGTTTCATAGAAAATGGTATACAGATTTACAGAAATTTGTACTGTATATTTCTACATTCTAATGACCATGTATCAAATAGGATTATATTGGGAGAAGTATTTTGAAATGTACTAGTATCTAAGGGATGGAGCAGACTAATATCTTCACTGCTGGCCTTCATTTTCCAGATTGTAGTTTGATCAATAGTAGTGAGTATCACTTGTATTGGTACATTTCCAGCTAGAAGTCCAAGAGCCTGTAGTAGAATGTGGTACCAGTTTTACATCCCTACAAGTGGCCAATTAACATCTTTCACATCATTTTGTGGCCTTCAAGGTCAAACTGATCATAGACTACTGCAACAGCCTCCTGAAAATAAGAAAATGCAAGCAGTGTAGAGCAAGTGCTGGGAGCAAAACAGTAAAGACATTGTTCTCCAGCCCTAATTATTGACACAGCAATATTCTAACAATTACTAGATACAAGATCCTGGAACTGAGCTTTTCTTTTTAACCTGGGATCTGACTTTATGGACAGGAGGGAGTTAATTGGAATGAAATAAAAACCCAGGACTACATCAGAGCCAGGATACAGAGAAACAAGTCCCTAGCCTCAGCGTGCATAGCTTACAAACATTTCCAAGGCGGTTCTTATATATTATTTAAACTGTTCTTGTCATGTAGCTATGAGCCATTAACAGTTTCACGACTTTAAAAACAAGAACGTGAATTTTTTTTATTTTGTTTTTTTTATTCATTGGTGCAGCAAAATCAGCATCTATTGTCTTTTTTTATAAATTGCAATTAGGGTACAGCCACAAGGTCAGGTTTCCTGATGCAGTTTTGAAAGCCAAAAATCAGAAGAGGATCATAAAAGGAGAGAAATTATAAAGGACAGATACAACTTTTTGTCCTTTTAACCAACAGGCATCCAGTTCAATATGCTGTTTATGGCTTATGGAAACACAATTCATTTCCTGATATAATTATTGTCCATCTAGCTATGAAAATGAAAACTTGACTGCTTCTGAACTGTGTGCAGTGTTTCTGGTAGTTAATGACAATAATTTCAGCCATGTTATAGTCCCCCAGAGGGACCATCCCCTACTACTTCTGAGATGCCTCTGACAGTCGGCCACAATTTGAGAACCCTTCTCTCTGATGTTACTTGGTCTACTGTGAAGTGTGCTTAGAACTTCTTTTAGTTAGGAGGGCTATTTGATTGGTTTATCACAGGGCATGCCTTTTCTGAGGCACCCAGCAATCTGCTGTAATCTTTGTGAGAACTAAGTGCCAAATCTCCCTACAGTGCCATCACAGGAGAAATGGAGTATTACACAGTATCCTATCAAGTCAGTGAGTTGTCCATGGGATGCATGGACGTGTTGGCTCCTCCAGAGTGGGAGATACCCTTAGTAACCACTCTGCTGTGGATAATTGTTGGGTGTTCTGAGCAGAGCACTTCCCTGTATTAAAACAGAATTTGCTAGCAGTCTTCTGATAGATATATATATATATATATATATCTATCACCCTTCAGGACTATTATTTAAATGGCTTACAAAATATAAAACAAGGAATGCTTGGATGTTGTAGTCAGGTGGTGATAACTATGAAGGAATAGCTTTCAATGAAGTTGGCTATGCACCAATTTGGGTACATAGCCAACTGCATTGATAGCTATTCCTCAACAGAAAAGCAGAGTAGTTCCTTACGGTACCACTTTTCACTTGTTTTCATACATGTCCCCCATGGTGTTTAAAGTGTCTTCTTGGTTTTGTATTTTATGATGCAATAACAACAAAAAAATTTTTTGTTTTTATCATGATTTCCCTTTACATGCAAAAGGTAGCATCTCTTATCAGATAGATACGACTATGTCCTGTACCTTTTTGTTGGTCTTGGACTTCCTGACTAATCACGTGTGCTTCCTCTTGACTAGCACACATGGAAATTTCAGTTTTGTTAGTGCTCAGCCATAGGATATTCCCAACCACTTTTCACATGTTGTATTCTGTCCCATGGACTGGGGTAAGGGGGAAGCCATAAGGGGCAAATCTTCTTTACTGTTTACTGTGTGTGTGATTGATTTGACAGGCTTTTATTGAAATCGTGAAGACTAGAAAATGCCTTTAGTCAATGTCGCAGTTTTAATGCGCTCTGTGAGAGTCATACCCTGAATAATGAGGAATGCTCTTGAATATTTTGGTGTAGGCTTGGTTCACATGTGCGCTGGAGCTTCTGTTAAGAACTACAGCAGGAATAGGCTGCAGAATGTATGGATACCAGTGGCACCTGGCGGACCACATTGTCTTTTAATGGGGGTCAGTCAGGTTCCAGCTATGTCAGTCATTTTGACGGGAAAAATGGTGTTGCATACAGTGCTGTTTTTTCCTATTAAATGACTGCTTCTGCAACAACATAGATGTGAACAGCACATCATTTTGACATGTTTTGGCAGTATGCTATATAGAAATTTGCATCCGGTGTATGGCTTTCTGGAATTAACTTGCCCAGGAGGATCTTTTCTGGTGTTTTCATAGTTTAATATAAAAACCTTATTTGTCATTTAAAAACAGTGCCCATAGTGATTAAGTATGGAGTTCTTTTTAACTTATTTCTGCTTTTCAGATATAGTTTTTCAATCCAACAAAAACAGTAATGGTATGATCCATACCTCTGGCATGTTTTTAGAATCTAGTCATTTGGGCTTTATCATGTGTCATGTCTCCAACACGTGGTTCATACTGGGAGGAAGGCGCTTACATTAGCACATACAGAAAGTGAAGTTACAGATTTACTTATTCCCCTCTTTATTCACTAGATGGCAGAACCTTGTTCATCTGCCTCTTAAACACCAAATAAATCTAGAAGACAAGAAACTATAAGGTATTTAGCTGCAGCTTTAAAGAAAGTGGATCTTTGGCCTACATATTGTGCTGAAGATAGTTGGGTTTACAGCTTGTTTATGCAAGTTCTAGTACGTGTACTTCTCTAACTGGCATGACAAAACCACTTAATGGCCAATTTCCTTTTATCTAGTGTATTTTGGATCGTATTGGGAAATACCACTAAATGTCCTCAAGTTCTTCCCTTATTGCTTCTTCTCTAATGCCATTCATGGGATTGTACAAAATGAGAAAAATCTGGCTGATTTCTTTCAGAAGGCACACATGTCCATGGGTAGCATCTGGTCTGGCAGCTGAGCTGCATTGAAGTTAGTGTGTGAGCAGCATTACCACATATAACCTGTGGACAGGTAAGGCTCTGTTTTTGATAGAGAAGAACCTGTCTGCTTTGTAATTGTTGTCTAGAGGTAGGCTAATGGGGGTCTTCATTGGCAAGCCTATTGGAAAACAATTGTCCACTGGAAAATCGGATTACCTGGTAGCTTGCTGCCCTTAGGCCACAATCACACTATTCTGTTTCTTGTATTGACTACTTGTTTTGGTTAAAGGGAAGTTGTCAACCCTAAAATGGTACAAGAAGTTTCCTTTACTCTTTCTCAACTTTTAAGATCCACTTTTTCCTTTTGCTAAAAATCCTTCCATCAAAACCCACTACTACAGACCTTTTCCTTAGGCACCACTTTTCTAAGATACAATTGTGTGTGGTTGTTTGATCAATGTAAGATTGAAACCCTGATACTTGCCTGGCGTTGGCCTTTTGAACACACTTTAGCAGAATGCAGGCACTCTACCCAGTTGGCATGATGATATACAGTTGAAATGAGTGCCACTACATGCTTACTGCCAGTTTCATTAAACATACTGAATGAGCCAGACTCGTAGGCCACTGAAATGAGTGACACATTTTTGTGACAGGCTTCTGCAAGTAGTATTTTTACCTTGTTACCCTTTATCCTCTGCATACAATTAATGTATCCTTAAAGGATTCATGTGTCTGAAACCTGGCAGCTGCATTTAAGGTGCTGCCAAATATGCTGCAATTCCATTGCAAAATGGAAATTTCATAAGCTACCTAATCTCAAATGCATATTGTGACTTGGTGCATTGGACCCTCATGGACTTCATCACATTATCCAGCAGCATGTTCCAAATGATAAAATTCCCAATTTACTGAGCCCAAGACAAGTGCATTAGAAAGGACACAGGACGTATTAATGGTAGTTACTCAGAGGTGACATCTATCAGCTGGAGAGAGGGATGCCACATACTGTGGTCTTCTGAAGAACTTAGTATGACCTTGTAGGCAATTTCTTCACTTCAAGGAGAAACTATGAGAATATTTGACAATTTAATAATGGTTTGTGCTCCATGTCAGAATATCATTCTATAATATCTGTCAAACGTCAACATACCACAACTTGGCGATGAACTTTCAGGAACAGATGTTATTGTCCATATTCAGGTTTTTCATAAAATTATATTTCATACATTTTAAAGCGCTGCATAGATACATTCAACTCGAACACAGTTACAAATTGCATGACATGCCCACTGTGCCAGGGTAATGGGTCTTATAGCCATGCTTCCTCCTTGAAACATTACAGTTTAAGCAATACATTTTTCACCATGGTGATAAATGGAGATGTTTTTAATCAATGCAGAAAGAGTGAGAGAAGCAAAGTCGTTCTACCCCATTTCCGGTTGCTAGGATTTTTATCTGCAATATTTAAAGCCTCCATAACACCCTGTACCATATGAATAGGCCTGCAGCACCCTGAGCTGCAGATTGAATTACAGACCCTCCTTGATGGGAAAAGCATATACATAAATATAATATCTCTACAAACACATCTTTCCCCACAATCTGTACAGCTGCAGTTCCCTTTCTGATCATGCAGTCATTTGTCAGTATTCTTGCCATTTGATCTCATAAAAAATAACACATTTACCTGTCAGCGAGTCACAGGTTGAGATGCATTGCATGTTGCACTGAGCTCAGATGATCTTGCATAATGCAGATTTTGCTTTTGTGGCAGTAAAATGTCAACAGAGGCCATACACTATAAATGGTATCCTATCTTTTACACCACGCTGAGTCAAGCAATTAGAAAAAAAAAAATCTTAACCCTTTGCGTTCTGCATAATCGAGCTGGGTGCTGCAGACTGTTGACAATGGTTAGTACTGTTTGGTGCCCAAGTAACCTTTTGCTTTTACACAGTTAATACAATTTGTTTGCTCATTCACAAACCTAAGTAGCCTGACAAAGGGTTAATTAGATCTGCAGGAGTTTGGTGCAGAGTGGAAAGATGCGCCAGCTTTTTAGCATCCTGCATCGTGGCTTTGCCATAGTTGTATATATCAAAGCAGAACAGACTGCCCTCCACCCAGTTATTTTTCGTAACCCTTTTTCGTCCGTGTCTTTAAAGTCTTGGACAACCAAAACTAGACACCTCTCGCTTGATGCCCCCCATACAGTCTATGAAAAATAATAGATGACTATATATACTATAACAAAAATAGATTTTTCCCTCAGTCTTCAAAAAAGATTTTTTTATTGCATTTAATTTTTTTAACATTTGGCACAGTACAAATTTGTGGTGCATTTTCCTCTTTTTTAATAAGATAAACCTGCAAAGATTGGTCTGGGACTTCTTAACAAAAGAATTCTCCTTAGAAATGGGGTGTTGCTCCTGTATTGAGCAGCGTTTTTGTTTTCTGTGAAAAACAGCAGATTGCATTCATGGACAACTCATCGTTTCTGATTAAAACAGGGCTAAGCCTTGCATTTTAGTCATTATGGCACATTGTCAGCATATCTTATATATTTTTCTGCCTAACCATCATAACTCTTCTTAAATAGAACTTACAAGTTAGAAAATATTTTTAAATTTTAATATAATCTGTTTCTGTCATCAGCCCATAGATTTAATATATAAGCATTTACAAGAAAACAAAAGTGTCTCTCTCTCTTTCTGTACAAAAGTTGATGTCTTTTTGTGCATTCTATTGCATTTTAATTTGAAAAAAGTCATATTTGAGTTTCCTGTACCTTCTCTTTTGTGTGGGTCTGAATTATATAAGGTTCAGAGATAGTTGTAATTGTGGAGTGTAGAGAATTACCGATACTGTTAGCCGTCCAATGGGCCCCATGGTGTGCTGGCTTATAGGCGTTATAGTTCATATGGTCGTGAATGGTTGGCAAAACTACTGGCCCCTCACCTGATATTCCAGTTGGACTCCCACTTGGGATGTCCTCATCCACTTGAATTATCTCGACAGTTCGTGCAGCTGCTACAGTGCTTCTTTGTTGATGCCGCTTTCTTAGTTTATAAAACACAATTAGCATGGCAGCTGCCAAAAGTGTGACTGCCACAAAGCAACCAATGATTATTTTAGTCGTCTTCATTACCTCATCCAAGCTAGTTTGTGTTTTGTCTCCAGCGTCTAAAGTTGGGACTGCCACCTGTTTTGGCATTTTGGTGGTTTGGACGAGCACTGTGGTGGTAGTGGTATATGCTGGCTGATACCCAGTGGAAGTGGTTGGCACTGGTTTGATTATCATTGAGATGTCTTCAGGAGCCATATCTGTAGTCTCCACAGTGACTGTAGTGAAGAAACTGTAGTTGGAAGTGTTGAGCTCTGCAGTACTGACATTGAGATAGGCCGAAGCATTAGAGTTTCCCGCCACGTTAGTAACCATGCAAGTGTAGACTCCAGTGTCGGTAAGCAGGACGTGTGAGAAGTTTAATGTTCCATCATTTAGTATAGAGATTCGTGGATGGTTGGAAGCGTGGCTCAGCACAGTACCATTAGGTAGCAGCCACCTAACAGACGACATTGCTGAAGTTCTACATTTGAGTTCTGCCATTCTTCCTTCTGAGATATTTAAATCCCTAGGAGCGTCCATAATAAAAGGGGCTGAGCACTGGAACGATGAGTGGTCCACCTCAACCACGTACTTCCCCTTCATGTGCGGTGGGGAATGACAGCGACCACAGCACGTGGAGTTGGTTGGAATATATTCTCGGAGCCACGAGGAGAGCCAAAGAACATCACAGTCACAGTCCCATGGATTGTGGTGCAAGTGCAATTCCACCAAATATCGCAAATGGGCAAACAGGTCATGTGGAAGGGAGGATAGGTTGTTATGGGCCAGGTTTAATTCTACTAAAGATGTCAGGTCATCAAAAGCATTGCGCTCTATATTATTTATCTGAGAGTTCATAATCCATAGCTTTTTTAGTGCTCTTAATCCATGGAACGATCCTGGTTTGATTTCAGGAAAGTTGTTACCAGAGATCTCTAGTTCCTCTAGTCCTATCAAGGGTGTGAGGTTTGGCATGTCTCTTATATTACACATTCCAAGGTTAAGATACTTTAGATTGTACAACCCCTCAAATGCTCCCTCAGAAATGTATTCCAACTTTTTTAGCTCTCCTAGGTCCAGGCGCATAAGTGAGGGAACTCTGTTGAAAGCATAGGATGGGATGCTCTCAATTGGGTTATTCCTGAGCCACAATTCTCTCAGTTTAGAAAGATACTCAAATGCCCCACTAGGTATTAAAGTCAACCTGTTGTCAAACAACTCCAAAGTATTGAGGCTAGCCAACCCGTTAAATGCCCCAACCTCTATTTGTCGGATAATATTTCTACCAAGTTGTAGAACTTCTAAATGGTGGAGATGTCTGAACGTGTCAGCTTGGATCATGTGGATATTGTTTTCCATGAGATTGAGGTACCTTGTGTTAGATGGGATACCTTGGGGGACTTCTGTGAGGCCACGGCGCGTACAAACAACCTTGCTAAACTGATTGCTACAGGAGCAAACGGAAGGGCAGTTTTGTTGCCCTGAAAATGCTGCACATGGGATCCACACTTGCACCATGAGGTAGATTACAGAAAACAGGACGGCCTTCCAGGTATGGTGCACAGTTACCAGCCACAAGAAATTCATGATGTGGCACGTTCATAATTCACCATCGTCTGGGATTTGGGATGGAAACGAGAACGTGGCCCTACCCAGGCTTCAGGAGGCTACAAATTCCCTTTTCCATCTACACACTGGTGGGAGTGGTGGTCATCAAAGGTGGGGGTGCTAGATAATGAAGCAGTTAGCCTTTTCCTTTTGCTAAAAACATCAACTTATAATGCATTGAAAAGACAGAAAAGCAAAATGTTAAATACCTAGGGAAAGAACATTTCAGATTCCTCACGCCAATGCCCTCCTCCAGAGAGCTGGATTATCAGTCCTTCCATAAATTCCTTAATTTTATTAGCCAGATCTATGGATGATGGAGTTGATTTAAATATTAAGACAAAATGGCTCCTTAAGTAAATCCCAATGCAAGAAAGGGTAAAAAGAAAAATAACCTTAAGAGTAATGCAAGAAGGGAGTGAGGCCCACTTGGCTATGCAGGTGCATCATTCTGTTGCTCCCCCGGGACTGGTGCCTTTTGCAGTTCAGCTATTCGTCCTTTGATTCCACTGCTGTCTCTGCCAGAAGACTGACGATAATCCATTTCTGAGAGAAGCTGGAGACCAGGTATCGGTTGGTTTAAAAAAGGAAGCAAAGAATGGTTAACAACCCCAAATATTTGAAATCCTCTGTATTTGCTTTGAGCGATGCTTTCAGTTGCTCAGTCTAATTTTCCATGGATATTCCTTAGATACACAGGCTGTCTGCAGGATTCTGATTTGTACAAAGAGAAAGGCAGCACATTGCAGGCATTGACTGTTTTTTTTTCTCTCTCCTTGCTGTTTTTTTTTTCCAAACTAGCTTTGCTTTCCAAGCTGTGGATGCAGCAGCTGCAGCCTGCCTCTTGCACACTTAGCAATAATCCATTAATATCTCAAAGGAAAGCGAGTGAAGGGGGGCAGTTTTGTGGAAAGGGTGATAGAAAGAATGCTGGAGAGGAAACCACACACACACCTCAGTGCTTGAGCCCTTGATTTGAGATTGGTCCGAAGAAGGGACAGGTTTCACAGCCTTTCTTCTGCCTCGTGGAAATCCCACTGTAGCTCCTTTTGTTGTGAGGTAGTGAGTTGAGGGGTTCTCCTCGTTTTGCCTTGAATTTCTTGTCCAGTGGTGGTAGCAGCAGGAGAGCAGGCAGCGATATCAGAGCCCCGTAGCATTTTTCTCTGCTAATAGTCCTCCTCTCTCCCTGTTTGCTTGGTGTTGGAAACAGCAGCCAACCAGCCAGGCTGCTCTCTCATCCTTTCGTCCTTCAGTCAGAACGTGGATGTACTGCTGACGCATACTGTTCTGAGCTGAACATTAGCGTGATGCAGTGCTCCTATGTATTCACACAGCTCCCCTCCCACTCCTCCTTTTTTTTCTTTCCCTCTAGGGGTTAATTCTCAAAGCTTCCAGCTAAGTTGCATTGGCTGTTTCACATTCCCTTCCCCCTTTATCTTTTCTTTCTCTGTATCTAAGAGGAGTTATTAAAACGGAGCTGGCAGTGAGAGTTTTAAGAGTCCACAGCTTGCAGAGGCTGACGCTGTCCTGGTTCCTGTTCAGTGAAATCCGTTAATGATGCTTCTCAAGTGCAGTTGCTTTTTTTTTTTTTTTTTTCTCAGATTTTTTTTTCCTCTTCTGTTGGTCTGTGTTCCATCCTTGCCTTTGCCTGCACTGGGATAAATGCAGAAATGAGGTTTCAGCTGCCAGCGGCAGGAAGGATGTGATTGGTTGTTCTGCCCGTGCAGCGTCATCAACGCCAATTGCTGACTTTGCTTCCCTTTTGACGGCAGGGGTAATCTTCACCCCCTGGTCCGGTTCCCACCCTTCTACCCCTGTCTCTCAGCTCGCTGTATTCACACCCCCAAGTTGGGAGAAACAATCAGAAGCTGCAAGGATTCACCGGAGTGCTGGGTTGGGGGTGGGGGATGTCTTTGGTAGTAAAAGGAATGGTTCATGCCTGCTAAAGCTAGTGCTGTACCATATCCTAGCTACCAGCCAGAATGTTTAACCCTTGTAGTACAGACTGGGTGGTGGAGTTGAGTGACATGTGGGATCTGCAGAACTGCAGAGCTGAGGAGGCTGGCTTTCCAATCTGTGACCTGTTCCCTCACACACTCATCAAGCCAACCTGTGAATCACACTGGCTTATTGCTGTGGAGCTAGCCTTGAGAAGCTGCATCTTCTCCTATATTACTGTCTCCCCCTATGTGCGTCTGTAAGGAAATGCCTGCTGTATTCCACTCCTCGTCAGGTGGAGGTAAAACGATTGACGGAAGCAAAGAACATCTTCACCTACCCCTGGTCCACGAGTGTTCTGCAATGCTCCTGCACTACTCAACTTCACGTTGGTAAGTTCCATCGCTTGTAACAAGTTAGATTGCCCTCACATTTCTATTGATCTTCAGTGATTAGGACGCTTGCTTTAATGTCCCTGTGAAGTTTTCGGTGCTTACCACATCTGCAGTATTTGCAGAGACTTTGTTTATGTTCTTGCTTTCCCAGCAATACATTGATTTTCTTCTTAAATCTGACCTTTTACATTGCCTCTCTGAGGGTTTCTTGCAGGAATTCAGATTAATATCAAGTACAGCTGAACACTTTCAACCTTTTCTCAAGTCATCTTGTAATAGTTGGAAAGCACCCCCCCCCCCCCCCTTCTTACCCTCTCTGTCTCAAAAAGCCCTAAGGAAAGATTACATTTGTAATTATTTTTAAAATCAGGTTATATTGGACTGAATTTCCAAATTATTAGAATGTGGAGAGGAAAAGTAAATAGTGGGGAGATTGTAAAAGTGTCCTCGCTAATAGGGTTCACTCTAATCCGATTAGGACAGTGTCCAAAACATGTAAATAACTTGGCTTTCTGGAGTTCACTTCCGCATTGGTGCTCCGGTTTCTCCTCCAGTCCATATGGCAAGGTGCAGAAATCTGCATGCGAGTCATCCATCTCATACAGTAAGGAGGACAGTATTGAGGTCTAGTCAGTTATGTGGTCCTTCTTAAGCAATAAACTATTTGTTGCAGGTCTTAGAGATGAACTTTCAGTTGCTGTTACACCATGAAAGTGTCTGCTAGAAAAGGTGATCAGTTTAACACTTTCTCCACCAGAGGGACCTGAATGACATTTTCGATATAATGTATATTTTTTTCCATTGTCTCTATACCTTGTGGTTTTAGGAGTACATTTTAAACTGCCATACATATTCAGGCTTGCCCATTTTTACATGTGTTGTGGAGAAATGACTAAACATGACTGTATTGGCTCTATTGTCTAGAAATACAGTAAGTTTATGAAAATGGTGCTCATTTTCCCCACAACAGCCAGCCTTCTGGCATAGTCCATGTAACATTACTATTCACTGGGTTTAGTGCTGAGTTCACATTTTGTATACTATTCACAGTCCCTTTGTCCCATTGCTGTATAGAATGGTGTCTGTAACTAATGCATTTATTCAGCCTTTTTTTGGATTGAGGAGACAATAGCCCTCAAGTAAGAAGCAGCTTGGTATGCTATAGGCTGGGTAAGCTTGTTTGTGGATTTCCTGCAGCAGAACCATTGAGGACTCCTTATGTGGGCAGCAGTCCTTTTCTACAAGCAATTCTTCAACAGAAGCCATGTTGAGAACTGCATAGGGGAGAAGAATCTGCTTTTCAGGCGAGATGCAGGCAAAAAAAACCTCTAGTATGAGAAATGAAATCTGGTTTACATGATGCCATGTTATGATCATGCCATTCTAATTATTTCTTCACTCCCCTGATTGTCCATAAGTGGACCAGTTCCATCATGCATCTCTATTAATGTGGATGGCTTTTAGATGTGTTGGTTTTGCATGAAGGTGATTTCCTTCTTCGGTGTGAACCTTCATTCATTCTGACTATTGGAAGCCACGTTCTGTCTTCTCTCTTCCCTCTTCCAGTCTGCCATTCTGTACTGTGTGTATCTATTAAGTATCACCCCATGATGGTAGTATGGGCTAGAAAATGGACCTTTTGGGTTCTTGCACAGTATACAGATTGTTTCCTTCCATGGTGACCTTTTGTTAATGTAGCTGCTGGATTTCCTAGAAAGCAGTGGATCCTAAAGATTGATTTCCACCTACATTTTACACATCTTTTATCTGTTCAGCTGCACACTGCTTAGACTATCTCGCTATAGTGGAACTTATAGGGTGGGCTATCATTAGACCTTTATAAGGCCCTAGGCTGCATTGAGGTTAAAGGTTAGGACTTCACAGGGCAGGAGCAATGAATTATTCCTAATTGCCTCTCAATCCCTAATCCTAGCTCTTCTGTTTATTAAGAGAGAAGTCAGAATTGTCTGCCATGTAGAGTTATTAATGCCACAGTAACAAGCCACACTTGGGTGCCATCTCTACCCTTGGCAAGTTACTGCTAAGCAGGGATTGTCTTGGCTGTGCATTACCTCACGCCTGATCTTGCAAGCTTAGAGCAATAATTTTTGTAGCCTGTCTCTTCAGATCTTGTAGCTCTTAGAAAATGTTACTTTAATGACTGTACTGTACTGCGACTGTATAATTTCCTTTTTAAAGGTTACCCTTTTTTTTTTTTATATATATATATACACAAGTGGAATAAGGCATAGATGTCAATGAGGGTTTGCTTTGATGCTGCCAAATTCCCTAAAGAGTGGGCATTGTTTTATGAGCAGCTTTATGTATAGTTGTTTAAATGCTGGTTTGCTTTACCTGCCGACATCTTGTCATTTACAATTATGCAGAATGGGGAAACGGAGGCTGGATCAATTACAGTAGTTCCCGGGAGAGCTTATTATAATTTATAAAACATTAGCAGATTAACTGCACCCACTCACTCACTATAGTTAGCATTCTATGTTCCTCTCACTCCATTTGATCCAAGCTTATAATGGCCAGGACTGCTCCACATTTAGCATTTTATTTTGTTTGCCTGTTAGAAGTTGATTTGACCTTTCTGAATGATTCAAGAGGTTTTTGTGTACTTACTGTAATTTATGTAGACAAATAAAAGTTCCTTTTACCCGAGGACTGTCTGCTGCTTCTTAATCTTAACACTTCAAGTACTGTATATGATGACCAGCACTTCTGTGAGCCCAGCTCTTTGCAGAGCATTTCATGTTTCTATGAGGGCAGGCCAAGTATGAGCTAACCTGCGGGCTAATGGCGCAGAATATTAAATTTAAAGGCAACTGGCGTGGATTTATGGAAACGCATTTCTTGCCAAGATGGAAAGACCTCATCCCTGATAACCCCTTAGGGTACATGCACACGTTTAGGATTCATGTGCGTAGAATCCGCACTGAAATCCGAAGGTGTTTACAGGAAAATCCATGCGGTCAATCCGTGTCAATTGATGCGGATTTGCTGCAGATTTTCCGCATGTGGCTTTTACTAAGTGAATGAAGAAAATCAGTTCAGGAAAAATAAAATAAATTGAAATGAAATTTTAAAATCCACACTGTCTAATTCTCATAGAATACAATGTACATGACCTACGGCGCGAAAATCCGCACGCAATCCTGATAGTGTGCGTTTAGCCTTAAAGATATATTTTCCACTTGGCAGATTTGTCTGCAACTGAATGTCAGTTCCATGTGTGTTTCTACAGCATGGAAGGGAATTTCTTCTAGTCCCATTCATATGACAGAGATAGTTGCAGATGTTACTGCAGCATGTCTGCCATATAAACATACCCTTAAAGAGGGACGCTATACCCAGCTTAAAAAAAAAAAAAAAAGACGACCAACAAAAAAAATAACACAATCTCCCTCTTTGTCTTTAATTGCACTTGTTTTGTCAGATATCCTGGTTTGATTTCGGGAAAGTTGTTACCAGAGATCTCTAGTTCTTCTAGTCCTATCAAGGGTGTGAGGTTTGGAATGTCTCTTATATTACACATTCCAAGGTTAAGATACTTAAGATTGTACAACCCCTCAAATGCTTTTTTAGCTCTCCTAGGTCCAGGCGCATAAGTGAGGGAACTCTGTTGAAAGCATAGGATCGGATGCTCTCAATTAGGTTATTCCTGAGCCACAATTCTCTCAGCAATTTGCGTAACGGAACGGGCGGCCCATTGTAGAAATGCCTATTCTTGCCCCAAAACGGACAAGAATAGGACATGCTAATTTTAAATTTGCGGGGCCACGGAACGGTGCAACAGATGTGGACAGCACACAGAGTGCTGTCTCCATCTTTTGCTGCCCCATTGAAGTCAATGGGTCCGCACCCAAGCCGCAAAAAATGCGGCTCGGATGCAGACCACAAATACGGTTGTGTGCATGAAGCTTAAAAGTAGAGAGAGGGGTATTTTTCTCTTAAGATGTACTACAAAGTTTATTTTTTAATTTGATTGTACTATTAAAGGGGCATACCCCTTTCAGACATTATGACTTATTGCAAGGGACCTCGTGTGGGATCCTTTCCTATCTCCATAATGGGACCCCTGAAATGAGCAGAGAGAGCAGTTAGGGTGCTGGCACACAGTGCAGTTCTGCCATGCATTCAGGATGCAGTTTACAATGTAGCCAGTTTAGCAGCCTCGTTAAACCCTGGTGTTATGCATAGTGGGAATGATTTAATGAGGACCTGTCACCCCTCCTGACATGCCTATTTTAATAGCTACATGCATTCCCCATGTAATAACAATTCTGGAGCATCTATTCTTATTGCTCTGTGTTGTACCATTCCTTTATTATTTGCACTAGAAGTTAAGAATGAATAGCTACTGGCCTTCAGTAAGGGTACAGAGAGGTGGTAACCAGTTGGGGGGGGGGGGGGGGTGTACCTGCACAGACTGAAAATGGTAGCACTAATTGGATAGAGACAGTCTGTGCAGGTAGACCCCCCAACTTGTTACCTCCCCTCTGTACCCTTACTGCAGACTGCTAGCAATTCATTCATAACTTCTAGTGCAAGTAATAAAGGAATGGCACAACATAAAGCCATAAGAATAGATGATCCAGAACTGTTATTACATGGGGAATGCATGTAGCTATTAAACCAGACAGTGGAGAAAGGTCCTCTTTAAGTAACCAACTTTTTACAATGATGAACTGCATCCTAACTGCATGTCAGAACTGCACTGGGTGCTGAAAATGGTCACTCAGCTGTTTTTGGAACTCTTGGTGATGAAGGGCAAACCATGCATGTGTGGTGTGCTCTCCTTCACTTCAGGGGCCCGTTGTCTAGATAGCTGCGGGTCTATAGGGTGGGACTTGCACCTACGTATTTAACATTAATGCCATGTCCTAGAGATATGCTATCAATGTCCCAGATGGGCCAACCCATTTAATTTATGCAGAGTTTGTTAAAGCATAATGTAAATAGGAGGGAGAAGTGGACACCTATTTTACAGGATGAGGCCTGGTGTAATTTATATAAATTGCCTTCAGATAAGGGCTGGGCGAGTTTGCAAAAATATATATAAAAAAAAAAATTACATCCCTATAGAGGATTTTCTTATTTTTGTTAATTAAACTTAAAAAGGCTTTATAGACCACCCGTGCAGGGGTTACTGTAGATGGTATCCCTGTTGCATCCGTGTTTTTCACAGACCCATAGACTATAATGGACGTGATGGATCAGTAAACACAGATAAAATAGAGCATGCATATGTGCTAAAAACACGGACCTATGGACGGTGCTAAAACACTGATGTCTGAATACACACATTAAAATGAATGGGGACGTGTGCTGTCCGTGGAGAACACGTACAGCACATGTCCGTGAAACATTGACGTGTGAGGCTTTAAACTGATTTCAGCAGGCTGTCAGTAAGTACTTTTAGAGCATCGACATGCCACATCCAGCAGCATGCGCCAATGCTGCAAGGGGGATGACGCTCGCAGTAGTCCCCCCCCCCCCCCCGTCTCCAGACTCTGATAGGTTTCTTTCCTATGCGTAACAGGAAAAAAACCTGTCATTGTGAGGTCGCAGGGACAGCGAGCCTCGTCTCCCTTGCAGCGCTGGAGTGCACTGCAAAGTTCTACGAGTACTGACTGCTTGCCTAGAAGTGACAGACCGCTGAAATCAGCTACACTACGCTGCCCTCAGGGAGGATAACCTAGAGGTGACAGGTTCCTTTTAACATTCCCCTACAAAATCTAACGCTGGCAGTGTGGATTGGAGTGTCACAATGAAATAGCCCCAACTTGTAACACCCACTTGTCAATTTATTCATACATTTCTAGGAGTAATGACAGAGGAACAGCACAATGCAGAGTTGTAAGAAAAGATACCAAGAATAATTTCATGGGAAATAGAATGATTTTCAAAAAGACCTGTCAGCTGGCGACAGATATTCTTGAACTCCCTTTTTTGGAACACTTGCAGCGTCGTAGCCATCAGCTAGTTTATGGCTAATCCATAGCCATGTGCAAGTGCATCTGCAGATAAAGAAATAAAGCAGATCATCAGCACAATTGTCCTCCTCAAAGTCCTATGTGAAGCAGTACTTATTAAGCCATATGCAAATGAATAAGATTTTATTTTTAAGCTCAAAGGACCTCAGTGCAGTACCAGTTATGCCCTGTCCATTTCTCATAACGCCTTGCCTGGTAAGCAGCAGTCCTCATTCACTAAAATGATTGTTTTATATATATAAAAAAAAAAAATCCAAATCCATTAGTGTTTTGGGTTTAGTCCAGATTAGGGGATTAGCAGATCTGGATTTAGCATTTTTGTCCCTGCTGAGCTGGTTAGTGTAAGTATGCTAATGGTGGAAGCAGGGATGTAAGAATTTCTACAGTCTCCTGCCAGACTAAGTATGCCAGCTTTTCTTACAGATTTTTTTTATTTTCTTTATTTTATTTTTTATTTCATTGCACCGTTGCAGATCAGGAATCATGCTGGCCAAGACTGGGGATTTGCCTGCCAGGGTTGCTTAGATTTTGTGGAATATGATTGGGCTTTGACCAGTGGCCAAAGAGTTGGGATTTTGAAATGATGTAAGTGGTGGTGTGTTCTGCTCTTGTTATGAGTGTGTAGGTTTGTGTGGTTTTTTTCAGTATGAACTATGTTTCCATGTTCTGCAGTGCTAGATTCCACAATGTGAGATTGACAGCTTCCTGACCTTTTTACGTTTAATGGTAATGTTGTATTTCCTAATGCACTGACTAGTTGATAGTCTGCTCCCGGAGATCAGGCTAGGTTTCGGCTCATTCCCGCTAGTGCGAGTACACTGAAAGTCTTCCGGAGTACATATGGCTGTTAGGGATCTGATTTTTAAATAAGCTCAGACTGCTGGCCAGCACTGTTTCTTCCTAAGGAAAGGGCTACCATGACTGATACGTTGCCTTTCAGCACAGGGACCATGGTGGCAAGTCCTTTCAGAGGAACCTCAGCTTGATGCTTCTGTTAACAAGGTCTGGTTTCTTTCCACTATTGTACGTAGGATTGACTGTGTATGAACATGGGCACAGCTGTATTATAGATGCCTCCATAGAGCTCTTTCTGCCCATACTATGCCTCCAGTTCCTCCTATTTTTTTCCTCTCAGATTCTGTGAGAATCAATGTAGAAATGTGGCATACGAAATCGCATGCGAAAGTTTATTGCAGGCACCATACAGCTACACAGCGAGTGCTTATGAAGACCATAATACAGCGTGTTGGACTTCACCACTGCAGCCAATTAGTGTCCTAAACTGTACATAGACTGCTCTATGCAGGCACGTCGCTGCTACTGTTTCAGCACAACTAGCGTTGCGAGTACCACACCAGTGCTGCTGTGGACAGCGCTGGAGAAATGTTGTTTTTTTTTTTTTTATATGTAACACACTGTAGGGATTGTCCAAAATGTTTATTCATCTTGGAAAACCCTTTAAGGACTTGTTTCACAGTGGACACGTACAGCTTATCCACAGGATAGGTAAAAAAAAGTGAACCCTTGGAGTCCCATTGATCGCTAGAACAAAAGCTCCATTCAAAGTGTGTGGGACCTGAGATTCTTACCAATAGGCCAAGCCACTTGCATGCTCTTTCTGGCCACAAATTTCTTTAGGTGAACATGGACTCAATGGAGGATGCACACGCAATGACAGCATCTGTCTCTGCAGGCAGTGTTACTGAACATCACCGTTATGTCTGGAAATGCTAGTCGGATTGCATCGCCGTAAATGTGAGAAATTGTTATGCAGGTAGCAGCTTAATTATATGCAGGAGACCAGGAGTTGTTTATTAGCATGGCTTGAGATGCATTCTTGATGCAGAAAACCATTCCCACTAATCAGTACACCCCCCTCCCCCCCTTCGATGTTCTTCTACACCCTGTAATTAAATGGAGTGTGCTGATTGAGACAGCTTAACGCATCGGGTTTCGATGACTAGGTCTTATGTTTTCTGAAATAATGTGGCATTAACATCCTTGGTTGGACTTTTACATTTAGAGCAGCCTTCGTGGTAATGCATGCTCAGAAATTCTCTATAATCATGTCTGAGCAGCTATGAATCGTATTGCGATTAGATATTTTATTAACAGATGTAGGTCGGGTGCAGCTGATTTTAGATATTCTGGGTAAACCCAGCTTTTTAGCTGCAGACAGTACACATTCCTATTAACTTGGAACCACACAGCAGTGCATCACTGGGCTGTACATTTATAACCCAATGAACTGTGCAAGGTATGTTATTCCAACTTTTTCAGTGATTAAGCATATATCAAATGGACATCTGGAATTATAACTGTGCTGCATGGCTTTGGAACTTGGCAAAGCTTCCAACTCCAGAAGAAGGGCTTTACTACAAAGCCCACATGTACCAGTGCCCAGAATATAATTATACCAAGCTTGGTTGTGTTAAAATCCCTTTAGCTTGTACTCTGATAAGCTTAGCTTTCTTAATGGCAGCACGATTTTAATTGATTAATCATTTCCTTGTTTAATCCCTTTTTTTTCCTGTCCATGGTGCATTTAAAAAATTGTGGATGGTAAAGTTCAGGGGGTTACAGGTTTTAATTGAGGAGATCCCGTGGTGTACAGAGACTTTCAGGCAATGTTCCTTAGGGAAAAATGATGCGAATGAACTCTCCTTTAGTTAGACCATTACCAGCCAAACCAGGGACAAGGTTGATAGGAGTACATGTTACACTTTATTCATGTTTCTCTGCTTTTGGTACTCCCCATACACATTATGCTGAGAACGTCAGGTTCAGCCGACAGTTGAATGTGTATGGGTAGCTCCCAACTATCCTCCCAACAGATGTCGACGGAGAGGAGGATTGGGTGAACTGATTATTTTTGCCCAATCCCTTTTTTCACCCAGGGGATATGATGGAGTCGGGATCATTTGGTCCACAGTTGTTGAATGTGTGTGTCTGCCTTTAATTTGCTAAAAAACCAAGGCTGTACATGGTGCATTTGCCTGCATTACGCTAATGGATTTGGAAGTGAGCAAGGTTTAGGTCGTCGTTTTAGGATTTGGGTTAGATTCTGCACCTAAATCCTGTCAGGATCCTTTAGCACGCCACTAGCAATGCATGTGAGTAGGAATGGAAATGAACATACCAGACCTGATAAGTCTCTCTCTAGACTATCCTCCCTTAAAGACGTGACTCCTTTGGGCCTTAAAGGGGTTTTCTGGTAAAAATTATTTTTTGAGCAGGTTCCTGCAGCATGGCCCCTGAAACAGAAGATTCATACTTGTGTTTCGGTGGTGCGCGCTGCCTCCACTCTCTCTCTCTCCAGCTTCCAGTCTCGGCACTGTTTACATCTGGCTAACTATGGGCATGGTGCACTGCTCCAGCCAATGACTTGATTCAGTGGTCATTCGGACACGAAGCATGTCACCACTGAAACCAGTCATTGGGTGGAGTAGTGCGTGTGACCATTCCTGTAGCCAGCTAGATGCAGACAGTACTGAGAGCAAAGTGGATCAGGTAAGTATGAATCTTCTATTTCAGAAAACCATTCTGCAGGATCTTATTGAAAAAAATAATATATAATTTGTAGGAAAACGCCTTTAAGGGTCCAAATTATTATTATTTTTTATTATTTCTTTCCTAAAGCATGACTCTTCCCATTAGCGTAGTTGTATGGGGGCTTGTGTTTTGCAGGATGAGCTGCCATTTTCTAGGCCACATACATATAACTTATTGATTTATTTTTTATTAATAAAGTACAGCATCTGCATGGAGTTTTTTATGTTCTAGGCATGTTTCTGTCCTCCGGGTACTCTAGTTTCCTCCCACACTCCAAAGACATCCTGATAGGGAACTTTGTTTTGTTTAATATTTGCTCCTTTCTCTGTCTTGTAAATCGCGTGTTAGCTTTATTTAGTTGGTAAATACAATTACAGCAATACCACATTTTGAGGACATGTTTTCTTTGCGGGGAGAACTGTAGTTTTTATTCGGGTCCTAAAAACGTTTTGATCACTTTTATTAATCCATTTTATAGCATTTTATAGTGGCGACGTGACCAAAAAACAGTTTTTCTTTGCTATGTTGTCCACTCAATCACTTTGTGGTTAAATATCATGATACTTTTATGGAGCAGGTCGTTATGGACATATTATGTATATTTTTTGTTTTTGATTTTTACACAAAGCCTGTTAGAGTTCATTTTATTTATTTTTAAATATTTTAACCTCCATGACACAAATGTGTGTAATGGCGTGGGAAGCAGCTATTCTCTGAGCTTAATGTCAGAAGCGATACATTCTCCTTTTGTCGATGAATGGATACTTACCATTGAGAAGTACTCAACAGTGTAACTGTACAGCAGTGAGGTTTGGAGAGCATATTTGTAATTCCATTACTTGTATAGATACTATGTATACACTGTGTTAGCAATAGAGCATTGCCCTATTCATCTCCTTTCCCTTTTATATTGTTTGTTTGGGTCTTTTAAGGCTACTTTCACACTAGCGGCACGGATCTCCGGCAGGCTGTTCCGTCAGGTGAACAGCCTGTCAGATCCTTCCTGCCGCTAGTCACCGTGTGCCCCCGGACTGCCGCTCCATCCCCATTGACCATAATGGGGGCTGTGCAGAGTTCTGGCGGAGGAACGGCAGCTCACGGCAAGAGGCTGCCGGAATAAATGTCGGACTTGTCGTAGTTTTATTCCGGCAGCCTGTCACCGTGCGCTGCCGTGCCTCCGCCAGAACTCTGCACGGCCCCCATTATAGTCAGTGGGGGTGGAGTGGCAGTCCGGGGGTACCCGGTCACTAGCGGCAGGACGGATCAGACAGGCTGTTTACCCGACGGAACAGCCTGCCGGAGATTCATGCCGCTAGTGTGAAAGTAGCCTTAAATGTTCTAGGATGAATGTTTTCAGTATTATGTTGGCTATTTATGGCGGTCCTAAATAGTAAAGTGTTTCAAATCCCCTGATTTGTAATCTTGAATCTATCAGTGGTTCAGCACTGACCTGAAGGACACAATCTTTAGATGTCTGTCTGACTTGTGTGGCCCAATCAAATTTATCTAGAAGCTCCTGATCCTGTAACTTTACAGCTTCCTACGGCTAATAATGTCAACCGTTTTTATGCCCATGACAGGTCATTTAAGATACTGCAAAAAAAATAATTCTGGAACGGCAGTTTTGCAGTTCTAGAGGCAAGAGATGAGCCACTTTCCTTAATTCAGTGTTTGAGCACCATAAGAAAAGGGTGAGACTATCTTACCGATTGCCACGCAGTAGTTTAACATGAAGAGATGCCTAGTTATCATAGTGCCAATTTCTTACCTTTTTACTTCATGCAGGTTTCTAGTTGGAATCCTAAAACCTATTTAAATGGTAAGTATATTTTCAGAGACATGTTACAGGTTTTGAACAGTAGAAGTCTGTGACCTGCTCCCCCCAACTATTACTTTTAACCGTGGTATAAATGGTGGTTGCCTCTCCATTTCGTCTTGCCATTTGTCAGCGCTCCTCAGAAAGCCACGTATGTTTTGTGCAGACATTTAAAGAAAATGCTAGACAGTAAGTCAGTAATTGGAGCAATAGCCAAAGTTTAATAACTTGGAGGTAGCAATTATGCTTTGGCCATTTTTGTGAAAGTGCAGCCATATTTTCACATTTTGGATAGCATTTTCAGTAGGTGATAAAGCGGTCTCAGATTGCCCTGCCTCCACATGCGTTACCCTGCAGCTCTGCTTGTTCACATTAAGTGCTGTGTATAAGCGCCGGTTTACCAAGAAGCCAGTGCGTGTAAAGAATATTCCTGTTCAAGCGTAGAGGATTTATAAACTACGAGCAATAAAATAGGGAAGCAGGCTTTTCATAGTTTTGTTTGGTTGTAGGTTTCGTTTTTAGTTCTTTCTTCCACGTTGAACTACATATTGTAAGTGCTATAGTGCATTTAAAATGACAAACTTTATCTGGAGATTTATATTACTTGATGCCTGCTTCACTCAAAAGCATTGACTGGTTCTTCTTGATGTCCATTAGGTGCTCCCAAGGTTATTTCCATCTGAGGCTTGTTACAGTTTAGCCTTTAGATCCTCTAAGGCTACTTTCACACTAGCGTTCGGGGCTCCGCTTGTGAGTTCCGTTTGAAGGGGCTCACAAGCGGCCCCGAACTGATCCGTACAGCCCCAATGCATTCTGAATGGATGCGGATCCGCTCAGAATGCATCAGTCTGGCTCCGTTTGTCCTCCGCTCAGCAGGCGGACACCTGAACGCAGCTTGCAGCGTTCAGGTGTCCGCCTGGCCGTGCGGAGGCAAACGGATCCGTCCAGACTTACAATGTAAGTCAATGGGGACGGATCCGTTTGAAGTTGACACAGTATGGCTCAATTTTCAAACGGATCCGTCTCCCATTGACTTTCAATGTAAAGTCAAAACGGATCCGTTTGCATTTTTTTTTTTTTTCATGGTAATGCAAACGGATCCGTTCTGAACAGATCTAAGCGTTTGCATTATAGGTGCGGATCCGTCTGGGCACATACCAGACGGATCCGACCTAAACGCAGGTGTGAAAGTAGCCTAAAACAAATGTTAAAGTAACTACAGATGGAATTCCTAACTCTTTTCCCACTGTGTAATCCTCTAATTCAGCATCCGCTGAATATGCTCATATTTTAGGACACATCAAGTTGTGCCCCCCCCCCCCCCCCACCCCTGGGGAAGAAAAAGGTTACATTTTATTTATGTGTATTAAGAGTTTGTGGCATTTCTCTCAAAGATACACTTGTAATCCCATTTACAAAGGTTTCCATGGGGATCTCAAAGTCTATAAATCATGTGCTAGACTGTTCCTTATATCATGTATGCTTCATATATCGAAATATGTTCCCCTGTCAGCAATCTGTGAGCCTTACAGGGTCCTCATGCCCTGCACACCACCTCCCTTGTAGTGGCAGTGTAATTACAGCTGAACAGGTATAATTGCACTGCACTGCCTTCACAAAGCAGGTAGGTGCAGGTAAACGTTGAGCATGCAGCGCTTGCACAAGCATCATAGCCCCTTTAAACAGCTGATCCACGGGGATGCAGCTCAGGGTTATGAAGACTGACATCTAAAACGCTGGTCTTAAAGGGGTTATCAGATATCTAAAATATCCCCCCAATGACAGGCCCTTTGTATGGATTATACTTGCCTGCTCCCCGCCACCTGTGTCCCTCCGGACAGGGACTAGCCCCCTTGAGGCTTGTTACTGTTGCGGCCTGCTATTGGCTGCTGCCCCTGTCCCCGGATGTTTTGATCCGAGTGACGGGGAGATGCAGCGGAGGCTGTGCAGGGATTCAGAGCCACGCAGGAGCAGGTAAGTATAATCCATACAAGGGACCAGGCATTCAGGTTATATTTTAGATATCGGATAACCTCTTAAAGGCATTCTGTCACCAGGATTTCACTTACTGAGCTGTTAACATGACCACATCAGTCTCCATGATTTATATTACAATATACTAGTATTACTGTCCTGTGTCTTGTAATTTGTCTATAAAATCACTTTTATTAATATGCAAATTACCTAAATAAGGAGCTCAAGGGGCTTGTCCTCTGTCCGTTGGAGCCCAGCCGCACCCCTTCTCCTTGAGCCCAGCACCGCCCCACTTCTAATTTATTCACTCCTCATTGCCGACCTCATACATATGCCTGGTGCGCTGTAATCTCGCATGCGCTGTGGATAGACCTGTCAGTGCTCGAGTGGTGTCCTGGCATCGGCCTCACAGAACACATTGCGCATGCGCTAACTGGTCTTTCCACAGCGCATGCGCGAGATTACGGCGCACCAGGCATATGAGGTCAGCAATGAGGAGTGAATAAATTAGCAGTGGGGCGGTGCTGGGCTCAAGGAGAAGGGGTGCGGCTGGGCTCCAACAGACAGAGGGACAGCCCCTTGGGCTCCTTATTTAGGTAATTTTCATATTAATAAAAGCCATTTTATAGAATAATTACAAGATACAGCGCAGTAATACTAGTATATTGTAATATAAATCATGGAGACTGATGTGGTCATGTTAACAGCTCAGTAAGTGAAATCCTGGTGACAGAATCCTTTTAATAGACTGGCGTTTTAGATGTCGGTCATAACCCTGCGCTGGCACTTGACGCACCTATGTTATGTAGAGGCGCCGGCCTCTACATAACTTAGGCTCATCCACCGCAAGACTAAATCCCCACCTTTTTTTTTTTTTTTTTTAACTGGCATAATTGCCGTGGATGGGAAGAAGTCACAGGTTTGGCCTCTAATCTCATTTGTGTCTGAATCTGCGACAGATACAGCATACGCCATAAATGACCCCCCAAAGTTCCTAGAAGGTTTAGCCAGAGAGTAAACAGTGTCCATAAGAGCTGCAGTGTTGTGTTTGACTCTAGTGAATGTGTACTGCACAACTGTACTGAGACAGTAACTTCACGTTATTTCTAACTTTAACGTCTTATAATTAGAAACCTGGTAAATAAAGCTAAAAGGTGCTAATCCATGAAAAATAATGGGAATAGATTTTAGAAGTTAAAATAGTTGCAGGTCCCCTTTTTGACCAGCTGTATGATGATATTAAGTCACAGCTGCTGTGAAAGTTTTTTCTACATTTAGGTGGGCTGGGGGAGTGTCGGGGTGCAAAAGCAGGTCTTTGTAAATGTGCCCCAATATGTTTATACAATTATTGCAGACTGAAGGGAGACGCTGAGGTGATGTCTCCCTGCAGACTTCAAAAGTGTGTGGTCTTGCGAGTTACTGTATAGGGGTTTTCCATGGATTTTACGCTGACCTATCTTCTATTATCTGTTTGAGAAGGCAGCGGTGCTCGCAGCAGCTTCTCACAGCTTTCCCTAGGCCAGTGACATCATGTTCATAGGTCACATGGCCTTGGCGCAGCTCAGCCCCATTGAAGTGAATGAGCACAGCCACTAAGGCTACTTTCACACTAGCGTTTTTCTTTTCCGGCATAGAGTTCCGTCCTAGGGGCTCTATACCGGAAAAGAACGGATCAGGCATATCCCCAGGCATTCTGAATGGAGAGTAATCCGTTCAGGATGTCTTCAGTTCAGTCATTTTGACTGATCAGGCAAAAGAGAAAACCGTAGCATGCTACGGTTTTATCTCCGGCGAAAAAAACTGAAGACTTGCCTGAATGCTGGATCCGGCATTTTTTTCCATAGGAATGTATTAGTTCCGGATCCGGCATTCAAAATACCGGAATGCCGGACCTGTCCTTCCGGTCTGCGCATGTGCAGACCTTTAAAAATGAGAAGAAAATTAATACCGGATCCGTTTTGCCTGATGACACCAGAAAAACGGATCCGGTATTGCAATGCTTTTTTCTGACTGATCACGCATTTTTCAGACTGATAAGGATCCTGATCAGTCTGAAAAATGCCTGATCAGTCAGAAAAATGACATGCGTTTGCTCACAGTTTGCCTGATCAGGAAGGCAGTTCAGGCAACGGAACTGCCTGCTGGAATCAAACAACGCAAGTGTGAAAGTACCCTAAACTTTGTACAGCATTGTACTCTGTTTGCAGAGTCACTGCACTACTGCGAGCGGCGGCGCCTTCTCAAACAGCTGATTGGTGGAGGTCCAACACTCGCGACCCCGCCAGATACTGATGTGTCCAGAGGTTAGGTCATCAGTATAAAAGTCCTGGAAAACCCCTATAAGATATATCTTGCGAGGTCAAGCTGAAGAAAGGTCATTCTGATACTGTCCATGATGACTGGACATCTTCAGTGGTGAAGATATCTCCACCTGAGGAAAAGTTCACCGGTTGCCACCTTCTTTTGCAAGCCATGCACAGTTTGCATTTATGTTGCAGTCATTGAAGGGCCGGTAACATGTATGCCAGGTATAGTTGTGTTTTCAAAAGTTGACAGGGTGAGAAGTGTACTTGCAATAAAAATGCATCAAACTGTTGATTTCTGGAGATAACTTGTCATTGGTATCACCCCTTATTTATTTATTTTTTATTCATCTCGAATCCTGTGTCCACCTTTATCAGCAGAGGAGCAGGCATGTGTTCAGCCCATCATTTGCGTGCTATGCACAAATACTAACCTGTAGTGCATCCAGTTGAAGAAATGCTTTATTACTGCATTTACTGTATATTGCAATATAGTTGATTTCATGTATTTTTATTTTATTTTAAATGGAATGTTTTTCATGTGATAACCCATTTAATAGATGGCAATCAAAACATACTAAAGTTTGTTAGTTGCGCTGCCTGACACCCACGTGCTCAGCAGTGTAAACAATAGGGACAATACAGAATGAGGTTTATTCTTCTTTTGTCATATTGAGCAATGAAAAAAAAAATCTAATTACACTTTAAATATGCACTTACTACCACACAGTTTTTAAAATGATAAAAACTTTTATTTTTTTTTATTTTTTTTTGAGCCTTGCATTAAGGTAACAATTGTGTCTATTAATGGTAGTTCTACAAAAGCCTCTGTAATGGTAAATACAAATGCTGTGTGAGGAATAAATCATTTCTTTCTGCCTCTACTTAAAATGTATTTCGGTAATTTTTTTTTCTGTTATTTTGTTGCATCTCAGAGGACTGGTATGTGCCTTTAGATGGAATGGCAACTTAAATGAAGGTGCTGCGTTGTTGCATACTAGGGTCCGTGTGGGTGTTGTAAATCTGTGAAGGATTGCTTTGGCCTCTTTTACATCAACATTAGAGCTCACCGGTAGGCAGTTCCGGCAGAGAACAGCCAGTTGGAGCCCTCGATCTGGCATTGCCGGATTTTACAACAGTGCCAGTCAGCCCCATTGACTATAATGGGATCCAGCAGAGATCCGACAAATACAGTACAGACCAAAAGTTTGACACACCTTCTCATTCAAAGAGTTTTCTTTATTTTCAGGACTATGAAGGCATCAAAACTATGAATTAACACATGTGGAATTCTATACATAACAAACAAGTGTGAAACAACTGAAAATATGTCAGATTCTAGGTTCTTCAAAGTAGCCACCTTTTGCTTTGATTACTGCTTTGCACACTCTTGGCATTCTCTTGATGAGCTTCAAGAGGTAGTCTCCTGAAATGGTTTTCACTTCACAGGTGTGCCCTGTCTGGTTTAATAAGTGAGATTTCTTGCCTTTTAAATGTTGTTGGGACCATCAGTTATGTTGAGGAGAAGTCAGGTGGATACACAGCTGATAGTCCTACTGAATAGACTGTTAGAATTTGTATTATGGCAAGAAAAAAGCAGCTAAGTAAAGAAAAACGAATGGCCATCATTACTTTAAGAAATGAAGGTCAGTTAGTCAGCCGAAAAATTGGGAAAACTTTGAAAGTAAGGGCTATTTGACCCTGAAGGAGAGTGATGTGGTGCTGCGCCAGATGACCTGGCCTCCACAGTCATGGTTTGGGGTGAGCTGGACCGCAGAGTGAAGGCAAAAGGGCCAACAAGTGCTAAGCATCTCTGGGAACTCCTTCAAGACTGTTGGAAGACCATTTCAAGGGACTACCTCTTGAAGCTCATCAAGAGAATGCCAAGAGTGTGCAAAGCAGTAATCAAAGCAAAAGGTGGCTACTTTGAAGAACCTAGAATATGACATATTTTCAGTTGTTTCCACAAGTGTTAATTCATAGTTTTGATGCCTTCATAGTCATGAAAATAAAGAAAACTCTTTGAATGAGAAGGTGTGTCCAAACTTTTGGTCTGTACTGTATGCTGAGATTGAGACGGGCAAAAACCGTTGCGTGCTTATTTGCCGGGTAGCGTCCGAATCTATGCTGAATGCAATTATAGTAAATGGGGTACACTGTTACATCCAGTTATGCCAGATTCTGAGAGCTCCACCAGGCTGTCCTCTTCTGGAACCTGTGTTTAAAAAAAGGGGGGAAAAAATCCCTGAAAAAAGAGAGCGTTAATCTTAGACTTCCCTTGGACTGTATATACAAAGGTGGTCTTTCGAACAACAGCCGGGCGCCAGCAGGGAGGAGAGAGCAACCACTAGTGAGTAGGTAGGCAGGTAGTGGTAGGCTGCCAGGAGTGGCTGAGTATACAGCAATGATAGCTGTATAAAGTAGTGATAAAGCATAGAGGGGGGAAAAAAAACTGAACAAAAAGAACCCAGCCACAATGTGGGCGCCAATCACCTGGGTAAGGTGAAATGCAGTATAGTAAAAGGAGACCAAATGAATATTATAGTGTTTAGAGTCTGTTTTTCAAACCATATATGGTCCGTGAACCATAGGACGGCCGTGTGCTATAGAGGAACAGTCTGTGAATAAGACCTCAGTATATAGCAGCATATACAAGTATATTAAAATATGGATAAAATAGATAAAAATATACATAAGTAACTCACTTCACATAAGTAACTATATATATATATATATATATATATATATATATATATTTTATCCCTATTTTTATCTATTTTATCCATATTTTAATATACTTGTATATGCTGCTATATACTGAGGTCTTATTCACTGATTGTACACGGCCGTCCTATGGTTCACGGACCATATATGGTTTGAAAAACCGACTGTGAACACTATAATATTGATTTTGTCTCCTTTTACTATACTGCATTTCACCTTACCCAGGTGATTGGCGCCCACATTGTGGCTGGGTTCTTTTTGTTCAGTTTTTTTCCCCTCTATGCTTTATCACTCTTCTGGAACCGCCTGCCGGAGAGCTCCAACGTTGATGTGAAAGAGACCAAATCGATTCTACACAGACGAAGATCACCCACACGGACGGACCCCATGAGGAGAGAGTTCTAACGTTAGTGTGAAACTAGCCTTTCTTTTTATAACCTCACTAGGCACAGAATGCGCAGTGGATTAAAGGGACTCTCAGTTCTGCGCTCTGTGGAAAACTTCCGAAATGGAATTTGCACATTACTTGGCATGTTGTAAAATAATGCTGCAGATTTAAACCACAGTTTTCACCCTGTGACGCAGACGGTAAAATCTGCAGCAAAATCTATGTGTACCTTATGGATTTTCCATGCTCAAGTATATCCGTGTGGATGTATTTTTCCCCTTTTGCAAAACAAAGTACACACAGTTGTGTTACTAAGACTCAACATAACTAGAAAATGGTTGACATCGATTGTGACTTTCTTTACCCAATTAAATTAGGAAGAGCGGCACAAATAAGTGACCTGCTGTCCAGACCATGAGCATAGGCCATAAATGCAGGTTTGGGGCCACCAGTGTATTCTTATGCTTCTGGGGATTAGCGTTTTAAAACTGCTTACATCAAAACCATTTGTTGCCATCTTAAGTTAAGGAACATCCGAATTGTCAGCCATGTGTCCCGGACTCGCTTCAAGTGACTTTTGGGCACATTGCACCTATGACGCCAAGTACGCATTCACTTCACTGTACTTGCAAGACATGAGCTGCTGGGGCCAGTTTTGATTTAGACAAGTTTGGAATAGAAAACTAAACCCCCAGCTAAAAAAACAGCCTTGCTGGTGTAGCCTTAAAGGGGTTTTCTGAGGCTTATATACTGATGACTTATCCTCTGCATAGGTCATCAATATCTGATCAGTGTGGTTCCGACACCTGGGACCCTTGTCGGACTAAAAAGTCAGACATGCAGTACTTTTAGTCCGGCGGCCTCTCGCCGTGCCCTTCCGTGCTATGCCGGGATTCTGCCCCCGTACCCATTATAGTCAATGCGGACGGAGCGGCTGCACGGGGAAATGGCGGCAGGACAGATCCGACAGGGTGAACAGCCTGTCGGATCTGTCCTGCCGCTAGTGTGAAAGTACCTAAATACCGGATCCGGCATTTTTTTCCATAGGAATGTATTAATGCCAGATCTGCACATGTGCAGAACGAAAAAAAGGTGAGAAAAATAATGGCCGCATCCGTTTTGCCGGATGACACCGGAAAGACTGATCCGGCATTGCAATGCATTTTTCTGACTGATCAGGCATTTTTAAGACTGATCAGGATCCTGATCAGTCTTACTAAGGCTGGGTTTACACGGGAGTGACTGATTTGTTCAGGATGCGTCCCGGGTGTATTGCTGCAAACCCGCGCGAGTAGGTACCCAATTGCAGTCAGTTTTGACTGCGATTGCGTTCCGTTTTTATTGCGCGGATGCAATGCGTTTTGCACGCGCGTGATAAAAAACTGTCTGTGGTACCCAGACCCGAACTTCTTCACTGAAGTTTAGGTTTGGGTTCGGTGTTGTGTAGATATAATTATTTTCCCTTATAACATGGTTATAAGGGAAAATAATAGCATTCTTTAATACAGAATGCTTAGTAGAAGGCCAATTGAGGGTTAAAAAATGTAAAAAAATTAACTCTCCTCCTCCAATTGATCGCGTAGATGCCGGTCTACTGTTCTTTCTTCAAGACCTGTCAAAGGACCTGTGGTGACGTCACTGAGATCATCACATGGTCCATCACCACGGTGATGGACCATGTGATGTGACGTCACCACAGGTCCTTTAGCCGGCAGCTCATGATTAAAGAAGTAAGAAGAGATCGGCAACTACGCGATCAAGAGGAGGAGGTGATTTAATTTTTTTATTTTATTTTTTAACCCTCAATTGACCACCTACTAAGCATTCTGTATTAAACCATAACCATGTTATAAGGGAAAATAATACAGTGAATAGACTGTCATCTTAGCAACCATGCGTGAAAATCGCACTGCATCCACACTTGCTTGCGGATGCTTGCAATTTTCACGCAGCCCTATTCACTTTTATGGGGCCGGCGTTGCGTGATAAACGCACAATATAGAGCTTTTTGCATTTTTACATCCCTACGGTTTTTAAATATGGGTGGCTAAGTGGGTCTGGTTAGCTGTGTTAAGGAGTTTAAAATATTTGCACTCACTCCAGTAAGAGGGTGGAGTAGGAAAACTGGAGTAGCTTTTCTAGAAAAAAGTGTTAGGTTTAAGGTTAAAGGGGTTCTGCACTTTGTTTAAACTGATGATCTATCCTCTGGATAGTTCTTCAGCATGTGATCGGCGGGGGTCAGACACCCGGGACCCCCGCCCATTAGCTGTTTGAGAAGGCAGTGGTGCTCTAGGAGTGCCGCGGTCTTCTCACTTTTACCGCTGGCCCAGTGAAGTCACGACTAGTATCAACTTGCCTGGGCGGGGCTAAGCTCCATTCAAGTGAACAGAGCTTATCCGCGCCCAGGCCATTGATACTAGTCGTGACGTCACTGGGTCTGCGGTAAACAGTGAGAAGCGCCGCTGCCTTCTCAAACAGCTGATGGGCAGGGGTCCTGGGTGTTGGACCCCCGCCGATCAGATGCTGATGATCTATCCAGAGGATAGATCATCAGTTTAAGCAAACTGCAGAACCCCTTTAAGACAAATTTTCAAACATGAGACAATTGATAAATGTGGCATAAAGCCACCAACCCAGTCTCTAGCAAAACTAACTTAAGATACAGGGAGTGCAGAATTATTAGGCAAGTTGTATTTTTGAGGATTAATTTTATTATTGAACAACAACCATGTTCTCAATGAACCCAAAAAACTCATTAATATCAAAGCTGAATATTTTTGGAAGTAGTTTTTAGTTTGTTTTTAGTTTTAGCTATTTTAGGGGGATATCTGTGTGTGCAGGTGACTATTACTGTGCATAATTATTAGGCAACTTAACAAAAAAACAAATATATACCCATTTCACTTATTTATTTTTACCAGTGAAACCAATATAACATCTCAACATTCACAAATATACATTTCTGACATTCAAAAACAAAACAAAAACAAATCAGTGACCAATATAGCCACCTTTCTTTGCAAGGACACTCAAAAGCCTGCCATCCATGGATTCTGTCAGTGTTTTGATCTGTTCACCATCAACATTGCGTGCAGCAGCAACCACAGCCTCCCAGACACTGTTCAGAGAGGTGTACTGTTTTCCCTCCTTGTAAATCTCACATTTGATGATGGACCACAGGTTCTTAATGGGGTTCAGATCAGGTGAACAAGGAGGCCATGTCATTAGATTTTCTTCTTTTATACCCTTTCTTGCCAGCCACGCTGTGGAGTACTTGGACGCGTGTGATGGAGCATTGTCCTGCATGAAAATCATGTTTTTCTTGAAGGATGCAGACTTCTTCCTGTACCACTGCTTGAAGAAGGTGTCTTCCAGAAACTGGCAGTAGGACTGGGAGTTGAGCTTGACTCCATCCTCAACCCGAAAAGGCCCCACAAGCTCATCTTTGATACCAGCCCAAACCAGTACTCCACCTCCACCTTGCTGGCGTCTGAGTCGGACTGGAGCTCTCTGCCCTTTACCAATCCAGCCACGGGCCCATCCATCTGGCCCATCAAGACTCACTCTCATTTCATCAGTCCATAAAACCTTAGAAAAATCAGTCTTGAGATATTTCTTGGCCCAGTCTTGACGTTTCAGCTTGTGTGTCTTGTTCAGTGGTGGTCGTCTTTCAGCCTTTCTTACCTTGGCCATGTCTCTGAGTATTGCACACCTTGTGCTTTTGGGCACTCCAGTGATGTTGCAGCTCTGAAATATGGCCAAACTGGTGGCAAGTGGCATCTTGGCAGCTGCACGCTTGACTTTTCTCAGTTCATGGGCAGTTATTTTGCGCCTTGGTTTTTCCACACGCTTCTTGCGACCCTGTTGACTATTTTGAATGAAACGCTTGATTGTTCGATGATCACGCTTCAGAAGCTTTGCAATTTTAAGAGTGCTGCATCCCTCTGCAAGATATCTCACTATTTTTGACTTTTCTGAGCCTGTCAAGTCCTTCTTTTGACCCATTTTGCCAAAGGAAAGGAAGTTGCCTAATAATTATGCACACCTAATATAGGGTGTTGATGTCATTAGACCACACCCCTTCTCATTACAGAGATGCACATCACCTAATATGCTTAATTGGTAGTAGGCTTTCGAGCCTATACAGCTTGGAGTAAGACAACATGCATAAAGAGGATGATGTGGTCAAAATACTAATTTGCCTAATAATTCTGCACGCAGTGTAGTACCCTCATGATAAATTGCTCCCAATATTTCCATTGGGGTGCTGTCCAACTTTAGAATGGACAGCTCACGGACTGAACGCTTACCCATTCTCTATTGAATGGGTTTTTTCACAATCCCACTGTAATTTTCTCACATGACTCAAGTGAATGGGTTTGAAGAAAAACTGCATACAGATTCCATCCTATTGCCGGTCTTAGAAGAGCCTAACCATAAGTCGTCTTTTTTAGTTGATGTCTGTGTATTTTTTGCAGACAGTGGTTTTATCTGCAAATAAGTTTGGACCTATGCTGATTTGTTCATACCTCTAATGTGACAGAAACATCCACTGCCCAAGCCACTATGTTACAGGGGTTATCCCCTAAATTGAAAACTTTTACTCATCTGGAGGACATTCTTTCCTCAGAGCTCATCACATCTCCCAGGATGCAATGCAGTTAGTTCTAGATAACCCCTTTCTCCCCTGCATAGAAAAGTGCCTCACATATAGCCCCAGAAATACATGTGGCATGGAATGCCCTCGCAGTTTCCTTCTCCACTGTCTAGAGAGATTTAATATAGAACTAGAGATGAATGGATGGTGCTGCTTCAATTGATTCACTGAGATGTCTTCACCTGTACTGGGAGGAGAAAGGCAGCAGGAAAGCAACTGAGCTCATTAGTCCAGTACTGAATGCAGGAGAAGGTGGACCAGAAGAATAAACGGCAGGGGGCGCTACAAAACAAGAAAATGTAACATAAATAAAAAAAAGTGAACAATGGTTTTTTAATGTACTTTATTTTTCGCCCCTTAAGACACACTTTCTTCCCCCAAAGTGTGTGTGGGGGGGGATGTCACTGCATTTTATGGGGCGAATATTAATGACTGCTTCTATTATGGAAGCGCTCATTAGTACCGGAGGACCAGGAAGTGGTGAATGCAGCACTCCCCGGGCTCTGTACTCACCGCTTCCTGGTCCTCTGCCGTCCGTTGTGCTGTGGCTGTGCACTGCGTGAGGGTGTTCTGTGACCTCACGCTGTGCGCATCGGGTCACAGCACAGCCGCGGCAAGAAGATGGGCTGGAGGTGAGGAGCAGCGTCTGGAGCAGGAGAGTTAAGTGAATTTTTTCAGACTTGGGGCCTGATATATGGCTGTGGGCTGGGGCCTTATATATGGCTGGAGGCATGGAGCTTTGATCTGAGGTCTGATTGGGGGTCTGAGCTGAGGTCTAATGAAAATTTTTTTCTTATTGTACTCCTCTAAAATCTAGGTGCGTCTTATAGGGCGAAAAAATACGATACCTATGCAGTAGTACATAATTGGAAATTCCTATTCATTGCATAGTAATACTTTTTTGGGATATCCCCATGAGACTGGCCAAAGCTTGATGGAGGATCAGGCTTGTTGAAATGAATCTGCTTGAACCTGTTATCCTCTCATATCTGCTATCGGAGAAAAGCTGGAAGGCCCCATACACATAATGTAAATGTGTATGGCTGGGCCACCTTTATTCTATGCACAAAGTGTCATGATCCGGACCAATCCTGCATGTTTGTGTGGGATCAGCCATCACAAAATGTAATGCAATTTGAAAGCACCCTATTCTAGACCAGGAGATGCTGAGCAGATTGGTCTATATTTTTGTGAGAAAGGATTATCGGTCCAGGGAGGAGTTATCAGTGATGGCATTGTGTGCATACAGACATGGCTGTCAGTCCCTGTTGACACCTCCTCCTGTACTGATAGCTGTTCACAGGAGGTGGAAAAAACAGATACATAAATGTTCTAAATGGCAAGTTTTACTGAATCTTTTCCCACAAAACTATATATCAATTTGCTCGGCTTCTCCTTCTCTATAAGGCCCCTTTCACACGGGCGTTGCGGGAAAATGTGCGGGTGCGTTACGGGAACACCCGCGATTTTTCCGCATGAGTGCAAAACATTGTAATGCGTTTTTCACTCGCGTGAGAAAAATCGCACGTGTTTGGTACCCAAACCGGAACTTCTTCACAGAAGTTCGGGCTTGGGATCGGTGTTCTGTAAATAGTATTATTTTCCCTTATAACATGGTTATAAGGGAAAATAATAGCATTCTGAATACAGAATGCATAGTAAAACATCGTTGGAGGGGTTAAAAAAAAAAAAAAACATTTTTAACTCCCCTTAGTCCTGGCATCTGGTGACGTCACTCTGGTCATCACATGATCCATCACATGATCTTTTACCATGGTGATGGATCATGTGATGACCGGAATGACGTCACCAAAGGTCCTGTTGCTGCACAGAGATCAGATGAAGGGAGAAGGAGATGCTGGGCTACGCGAACAAGTGGACTAAGGTGAGTTAAATTATTATTTTATATTTTTTTAACCCCTCCAGCGATGTTTTACTATGCATTCTGTATTCAGAATGCTATTATTTTCCCTTAGAACCATGTTATAAGGGAAAATAATAATGATCGGGTCTCCATCCCGATCGTCTCCTAGCAACCGTGCGTGAAAATTGCACCGCATCCGCACTTGCTTGCAGATGCTTGTGATTTTCACGCAACCCCATTAATTTCTATGGGGCCTGCGTTACGTGAAAAACGCACAAAGAGGAGCATGTTGCGATTTTCAAGCAAAACACAAGTGATTCGTGAAAATCACCGCTCATGTGCACAGCCCCATAGAAATGAATGGGTCGGTATTCAGTGCGGGTGCAATGCGTTCACCTCACGCATCGCATCCGCGCGGAATACTCGCTCGTGTGAAAGGGGCCTAACATGGTGTTTTTATGCATTTTGGTGCATGGTGCCAGGTCCATCACATTAAATTAGGAAATGTCAGTTTTTTAAATCCCCTTCTTGATCTGACGTTAGTACTGAGCACAAATCTAAAGATACATTTTAACCTGATGATCCCAAAAAAAAATGCTAAAGAACTTAAGGGAAATACATTCATGGTTATTCAGTAAAGGAGAAAAGAAATCTTTTGAGATAATAAGTTTTCCTCACGGTTTCTTTATAGTAGATGTGATTCTTTCATTTAGGGGGCTAGGAAAGGTCACTTCTGTCTACAAACAGTTATCTCTAATAATCAGAGTGCACCCTGTGAATAATTTAGAGCTCCCCTATCTTCCTGTTAACCATTTGAGTGGCAGTAGACTGACGCTGTAAGTGTGATGTGGTTTTCAATGAAGACATTCTTTTACTGTTTTAGGGTATTTTCACACTAGCGTTTTTCTTTTCCGGCGCTGAGTTCCGTCCTAGGGGCTCAAATCCGGAAAAGAACTGATCAGTTTTATCCCCATGCATTCTGAATGGAGTCCGTCCTTCAGGATGCATCAGGATGTCTTCAGTTCGGTCTTTTTGACTGATCAGGCTTTTCAGAAAAACGTTGCATGTTGTATTTTTACCTCCGGACAAAAATCCTGAACACTTTGACTGAACGCCAGATCCGGTCTTTTTCCCATTGACTTGCATTAACGCCGGATCTGGAGCTGTGTGATCAGTCAAACCGGATCCGGCTTTTGCATGTTAAACCCGAAAAATGTGAAAAAAAAGTTAAAGTCCATAAATGGCGGATCTGTTTTTTCCAATGCATTTTTTCATTGTGATCAAAATCCTGATCAGGATTCAAATGTAATCCGTTTTCACACGTTTTTCCGGATCCGGCGGGCAGTTCCGGTGTCGGAATTGAACGCTGGATTAAAACAACGCTAGTGTGAAAGTAGCCTTACTAGTCTTTTTTATCTTGCACATGGCAACTTTGTACCGAATGTGGATATTTGACATTGAACCTATATGTTCCCACGGTTCTCCTTTATAATTCTTCCCATTATTCTTCAACAATGCAGAGGCATTCCTTTAAAAATTGTGACAATGAGGTCTCCATTAATTTTGTGGGATATAGTTTTGTCCTCTTGTATCAGTCTGCATCCGATCTGCATTTTGACAGGAAGCAAAGTTCTTGAAACTGAGGAATTGCTGCAGACTGTATGTTTGAAAATGTGTGTAACTTTGTTACAAGCAACAAGGATTTCTTGGCTGCCTACTCCTCTTCTTTTTACTAACAGTTTTTGGGAAGAAAGGGATGAAAATTATCTCTGAAGCTCTGCCTCTAAGGCCACCAGATTTATGACAGCTATCCTATAAGTCAATGTTCATGTATGGCCTATAAGTCTGTTCACATCGACTAAAGGAGTTGTCCCATGACCAACATATAGTACATGAAAATCTTTCTAACAGATCTGGAACCAGCCCTGTACCTCACATGGATCCAGAGATCTCCCCATTCATTGCTCTGCTAGATTTATATCAAGCTGGCAGCTCAAGGGGAGTGTCCTTTCTGCTGCAGCTCTCTCCCCATCACAGCACTGGAGGCAGCAGAAGGAATGAATCTAAGCATGTGCAGATCAAAGAAGTCGGGGAAAAACGAGCAGTAGGTCGCACTATACAGATGCATTTTATTGAATAACTCTGTGACCGTGCAAAATTTTGAATTACATGCAATTGCAAAAGTATTGATATCCAGGTGCTGGTTTGAAAACTGTATAATATTTTTTCGTGGGACAACCACAACTGGTGCTGTTCCAGACTTCTCATTATGATGTGCATCCTTATTTACCAAAACCATAAAGCCCTTTAATATGAGCTACATTTTGTTTCTGATTTCAGTTAACAATTTTAGATGCTGTGAAGTTTTTGTTACAACGTACTTTTGCTGGGTAGTCTACCACCAAGGCTAGTTTCACGCTAGCGGCAGGGGAATCCGGCAGGCTGTTTCCACGGGTGAACAGCCTGTCGGATTAGTCCTGCCGCTATTTCACGTGTACCCCCGGACTGCCGCTCCGTCCCCTTTGACTATAATGGGGGAGCGGGCGCAGTTCCGACGGTAGCGCACGGCGAGATGCAGTTTGACTAAAAGTACTGCATATCGTACTTTTAGTCTGGCTGCCTCTCGCCGTGCGGCCGCCAGAACTCTGCCCCGCCTCCATTATAGTCAATGGAGACAGAGCGGCAGTCCGGGGGCACACGTGAACTAGCGGCAGGACTGATCCGACAGGCTGTTCACCCGCCGGAACAGCCTGCTGGACTCCTCTGCCGCTAATGTGAAAGTACCCTCACATCTTACCACTCAGAACTTTCTTTTCTGTCTCAGCAGGCAGTAAAGTTGCTGCCGCTCGAAGTACTTATTCTTTATAGAGAAATGCATATTGTGTCATTGTGCTCTCCTGTCAGTAGTCATAGCTAATTGAAGAAACCACATTTGTTTGGAGACCTTTATGGAGGTGGAGGTGGTCAGCTTTATGAAAGAACATTAAATAAATCCATAAAATGAATAAAAATAGGTGGCTTGTAAAAAGGATTTAACATGTTACAGAAATGGGTTAGCGCATCACTTCACACAATGCGTCATCTCTGATTATTCTATATATATCTATACAAAAATCAATACACTACTTGCTTTTCAAGGCTCCAGATATAGTCATTTCTTTTTATTTACAGAACCTCTTTAATGTGGGGCATTAATTCAGCAATGAAAAATACTAAACTCTGGAAATCATTCAAACCAGGAAGTACATGGTCTGGCTACTTGACTAGCAGAAATTGTGAATCAGTCCTTTGTGAATGAGGCAGATATCTTACAGGTCATTAGTTTCTTTGGGCTGTAAAAAGGTTATCCAGGAATACATTTTTCGCAGTGTCTCCCCTGTCAGGCCTTGCTACACTGCTCAAAAAAATAAAGGGAACACAAAAATAACACATCCTAGATCTGAATTAATAAAATATTCTTCTGAAATACTTTGTTCTTTACATAGTTGAATGTGCTGACAACAAAATCACACAAAAATGGAAATCAAATTTTTCAACCCATGGAGGTCTGGATTTGGAGTCACACTCAAAATTAAAGTGGAAAAACACACTACAGGCTGCTCCAACTTTGATGTAATGTCCTTAAAACAAGTCAAAATGAGGCTCAGTAGTGTGTGTGGCCTCCACGTGCCTGTATGACCTCCCTACAACGCCTGTGCATGCTCCTGATGAGGTGGCGGACGGTCACCTGAGGGATCTCCTCCCAGACCTGGACTAAAGCATCTGCCAACTCCTGGACAGTCTGTGGTGCAACGTGACGTTGGTGGATAGAGTGAGACATGATGTGCTCAATTGGATTCAGGTCTGGGGAACGGGCGGGCCAGTCCATAGCATCAATGCCTTCGTCTTGCAGGAACTGCTGACACACTCCAGCCACATGAGGTCTAGCATTGTCTTGCATTAGGAGGAACCCAGGGCCAACCGCACCAGCATATGGTCTCACAAGGGGTCTGAGGATCTCATCTCGGTACCTAATGGCAGTCAGGCTACCTCTGGCGAGCACATGGAGGGCTGTGCGGCCCTCCAAAGAAATGCCACCCCACACCATTACTGACCCAATGCCAAACCGGTCATGCTGGAGGATGTTGCAGGCAGCAGAACGTTCTCCACGGTGTCTCCAGACTCTGTCACATGTGCTCAGTGTGAACCTGCTTTCATCTGTGAAGAGCACAGGGCGCCAGTGGCCAATTTGCCAATCTTGGTGTTCTCTGGCAAATGCCAAACGTCCTGCACGGTGTTGGGCTGTAAGCACAACCCCCACCTGTGGACGTCGGGCCCTCATATCACCCTCATGGAGTCTGTTTCTGACCGTTTGAGCAGACACATGCACATTTGTGGCCTGCTGGAGGTCATTTTGCAGGGCTCTGGCAGTGCTCCTCCTGTTCCTCCTTGCACAAAGGCGGAGGTAGCGGTCCTGCTGCTGGGTTGTTGCCCTCCTACGGCCTCCTCCACGTCTCCTGATGTACTGGCCTGTCTCCTGGTAGCGCCTCCATGCTCTGGACACTACGCTGACAGACACAGCAAACCTTCTTGCCACAGCTCGCATTGATGTGCCATCCTGGATAAGCTGCACTACCTGAGCCACTTGTGTGGGTTGTAGACTCCGTCTTATGCTACCACTAGAGTGAAAGCACCGCCAGCATTCAAAAGTGACCAAAACATCAGCCAGGAAGCATAGGAACTGAGGAGTGTTCTGTGGTCACCACCTGCAGAACCACTCCTTTATTGGGGGTGTCTTGCTAATTGCCTATAATTTCCACCTGTTGTCTATCCCATTTGCACAACAGCATGTGAAATTGATTGTCACTCAGTGTTGCTTCCTAAGTGGACAGTTTGATTTCACAGAAGTGTGATTGACTTGGAGTTACATTGTGTTGTTTAAGTGTTCCCTTTATTTTTTTGAGCAGTGTACTTACTAATGTACTTGAATTACTTTTTTCCATCTTGCTTCGGAGAGTGGTCATGTACTGTCCACTGATGTCATGACCAGGCCCTCTGTCATAGTCACTAGATGAATTTTCCTATCGGACTCATGTGATCTTGATCAACAAGCAGGGTAGGCGGAGTCCACTGCTTGTCATATTGCGGCTGTGTTGAAGGAAAAATTAGGAGAAGACAGCACAGGGATGATTGAGGGTGTAGTGGGCGGTGTTTTTTGCCCAGGGAAGGGTGTAGTAGGGGTTTGCATTTTTGTTTGATCTTGCAGCACACAGCACTATGGGAAGTGTTGTAGCTGCAGCTCATCTACGCCCACAACGTGGAAGTTCAGATTGTAAATAATGGAGCGTAGCGGGAGAATGGAGATTGAAATGAAGACTCAGGAAAAATTGACAGGTAGACTATTACACCTAGATTTTTACACAATTAAATGCCTACGGAGTGCTTCCATGGGGTTTCGTGCCTCAGTTCCGCACCGACCTTCCATATTGCATATTGTTTGTGGCCTCACAATACGGGCACGGCCACCACACCACACGGTCGCATGCATGAGCTAGAACACTGCAGGTTATACAGTTGAAGGAGGTTGCCTGATTTTGTCATTATCAACACAGATTATATTTGTACATGCAGTTTGATGTTGTAGTGGTTGTCCATAGTTTAACCATAGTCCTTTAAAAGACAAAAACAACACTGTTAGTAGGGAACGGAAGTTGGATTTAAGGCAAGGCACAAAAAAATCTCATCCATAAACATGGTGTTGTAAAATCCAAGAGTTTTCGAACTGTAAGTGTATTGAAACACAGGTATTAAAGGGGTTATCCCATTACTAACGTAAAAAATTAAAATCAGACATCATATAGTACATGGCAACCTCTTTCTAACCATGCTAGAACCAGCCCTGTACCTCACATGGATCCAGAGATCTCCATTCATTGCTCTGCTAGATTTATATCAAGCTGACCGCTCAAGGGGAGGGTCTTTTCTGCTACAGCTCAGGGGGCGTGTCCATGTTCTTCCTATCACAGCTCAGGAGGGAGTGGAAGGATGAAACTAAGCGTGTGTGTCACGATGAGGTGTGGGAGGAAACACCACACCAAACACAAGAGGGAGGGGGGAGGTAGGTATCTGGCCTAGAATCTAGGGAGTGGAAAAGGGTCACCACCTAATGAATCCTAACCCTAGTCCTGACTGCTAACCGGATGAAAGGACCTCAGTGGTAGACCATTCATTCACTGGAACCTAAAGCCTGACTACCCTGAGGTAGTGATGGGGCCCAAAGACGACCCGTTCCTTAAGCTGAAGGAACAGGGGTCTTGACTGAGACCAGAATATAGGGGAAACAACACAAAACCAATACGAAGGAATGAGACACTTGTCTCCTGTGGTGTTCCTACTCTTTCTTCTACTTCAGGAGTTAAAACACACCAGCTCTTCAACTTGCAAATGAAGCTTTACACCGCAAGGAGTGAAGGGAGTAGCAAAACTTAAATAGTAATGACCACTATGCTGCACCTGACTAGAGGTGTGGTCATTACCATCAACAACAAAGTGAAATTGAAAGAGGCTGTCAGATGACATCACGTGCAGACAGCCTCTCCAACCTTCTAACACCTAGCCTGGGAGTGACTGTGACAGTGTGGCCTTCTCAGTGATCAGGTAAAAAAAAAAAACAGCAGGTGGCGCTATACAGATACATTTTATTGAATAATTCAGTGGCTGTGCTAAATTGGTAGTTACATGTAATTACAAAAGTATTCAGATCCAGGTGCTGGTTTGACAACTGTAGAATATTTTTCGTGGGACAGCCCCTTTAAAATGAAACCTCATGAATTGCCACTATCCAGCAGAATCTTTTGAGGGGAGCACACTTACATGTTCCTCAGGCTACTTTCACACTCGCGTTTTGTGCAGATCCGTCATGGACGGATTCGTTCAGATAATACAACAGTCTGCATCCGTTCAGAACGGATCCGTTTGTATTATCTTTAGCATAGCCGAGACGGATCCGTCTTGAACACCATTGAAAGTCAATGGAGGACGGACCGTACTGGCCAGACCCTCACGCAGATGTTAAAAGCTGAGACTTTATCCAATATCTTCTAGTCAGGATCATATCGGAGCCCTTCGCACCCTGTCAAGGTATCTGTGTGGTGTGAGTCCTACCGCTAAACTACCGATCCTGTGTGAACACAGTCTGATAGGTGCTAAGGACCGACTCACAGCCAAGCTTCTACATTCCTCCATAGTAAGATCCCTAATACAATGGGAGGGAGGAGGCGGCTTCGAGCCCCACCTATAACAGGCCATGTGACACAGGCTACAAGGTGCACCAGAATGTTACCAATGACAAGCATTAGCACATTCAATACATGTAAAGAGAAATCACTGAATAAAGTGGCCTAAATGGGAGGAAATGCTCAACACCAACTGGCGTGTTTATAATCGGGGGAGCAATTCCTCCCCATGTGATCCATTGCGAACGGCAATCCCCAGCAAAAATGCATACAATGGAGGATGCCGGCAGCGGACCACATGCACCACAATGGCATCCTACACAAGATGAAATAATGTCTTGATGAAAATATAAAAATACATAAGTCACTGGCTAAAGCAGGCATCCTCAAACTGCGGCCATCCAGCTGTTGTAAAACTACAACTCCCACAATGCCCTGCTGTAGGCTGATACCTGTAGGCTGTTCAGGCATGCTGGAGGTTGTAATTTTGCAACAGCTGGAGGGCCGCAGTTTGAGGATGCCTGGGCTAAAGTCTCAGCTTTTAACATCAGCGTGAGGGTCTAGCCCAGGGATGGGCAAACTCGGCCCTCCAGCTGTTTTAAAACTACAAATTCCTTCATGCCCTGCTGTAGGCTGATAGCTGTAGGCAGACTGGGAATGATGGGATTTTTAGTTTTGCAACAGCTGGAGGGCCGAGTTTGCCCACCCCTGGTCTAGCCAGTATGGTCAGACGCATATTATTGTGGTGCACCTTTTTTCAGTGATTTTATGTATTTTTTCATCCACTGTGTATTTATGTATTTTCATCCACACATTATTTCATCTTGTGTAGGATGTTTTTGTGGTGCATGCGGTCCGCTGCCGGCATCCTCCATTGTATGTATTTTTGCTGGGAATTGCCGTTGGCAACGAATCACTTGCGGAGGAATTGCTCCCCCGATTATAAACACGCCAGTTGGTGTTGAGCATTTCCTCCCATTTAGGCCACTTTATTCAGTGATTTCTCTTTACATGTATTGAATGTGCTAATGCTTGTCATTGGTAACATTCTGGTGCACCTTGTAGCCTGTGTCACATGGCCTGTTATAGGTGGGGCTCGAAGCCTCCTCCTCCCTCCCATTGTATTAGGGATCTTACTATGGAGGTATGTAGGTATTTGGCTGTGAGTCGGTCCTTAGCACCTATCAGACTGTGTTCACACACAATAGGTAGTTTAGCGGTAGGACCCACGCCGCACCTTGACGAGGTGCGCAGGCCTCCGATATGATCCTGACTGGAAGATATTGGCTAAAGTCTCAGCTTTTAACATCAGTACGGCCAGTCGCATATTATTGTGGTGCACCTTTTTTCTGTGATTTATGCTTTCAGATTGCATTGCATTTTGTGGCAACGGTGCTGTCTGTCATGTTGTGTTCGTAATGTGACCACATCTGTGCCAGGATGCAGATTGGTATAATGTGCCTCTAAATGTAGTTTTATGGATTCATGATAAACTGCTGTTTAGCTGTGATCAGTGTGAAGACCACATTGTTCCATACAGTATATTGGAGCAGCTTCGCTAGCTGCGGCAATAGGACTAGGAACCAAACCGGAGTCTCCCATCAAGGCTGTTCACTGGGTGTTTAATTATTGCTTCCTTTCATTACTAGTAACACATCTTGTAATTCTACTACTGAAATTTGCCTATCGGATGGTGTTTTGGGGAAGCGAATAATAAAATCGGACTTTTAATGATTGGGGCAGTAGGCATGTGTAGTTGGCATAACTTGTGTATGCGAGATTAACCTCCACCCAGCTCCTGACTGCCTTTATAATGTTGCATCTATGGATGTGAGTCGCTTGCCAGTCTCCTGCGACGCTATGTCTGACATTCCTTGTGGTGCTGCTCCCATCTTTAATTTTAGGTATTAAAGAATGCATTCGTTCCTCTGTGCCAAAAGCCATGTTTAGGTGACCATAAATCACTTTCCCGTCTTCCTGGAAATGCATGGCCGTAAAACCTCTCCCCTCAATATGAATTCTTAAGGGCCTCATGAACAGGCAGCAGGCACAGTTGTAATTCGCACATAATATTTTTGCCTCTAAATTGTTTGCCATTTCTGCGACAGATTTTATGAAGTAAATGAATCATCGGTGAGCTTTTATTTTAAGCCTCTTCACTGCTAAATAGAGCTGAGATGTTCTCCATTACAGTGTGAAGATGACAAGAGCCGAGTACACAGGGAAAACATGTAACAATATAGGCGTCATTTAGTAAATTGCATAGCTGGTGGTCTTGTGTCATTTTGATTCTACATTGGCGAATACATGACTTTTAAATAAACCACTTTATTTTAAATGGCCTCTTATAGCTCTCTCTAAGCAAATATAATATGCAAAGCTTCTCTGCTAATGTAAGGGAAATCTTCGTTGCATATATGGAATACTGCCCTTTTTTATTTCCTGTTCTAATCAACCATTTCCTAATACCTTTTAGTATTACATTCTGTGCAACCCTGTAGAGAACAGGCTGATTTTCATCTTTGTATTTTTGTTTTTACTCTTCCTGCATTCGAAGAGCCATAGCTTTTTTTTTTTTTTTTTTTTTTTTTTTAACATAGCCATGTAAGCTTTTTTATTTTTGTTGAAAAAGTTGTATTTTTAGTGGCACCCTTTAATTTACAATATCTTGTTTTTTTAAAAATGAGAAAAAATTCTTGATGGAGTGAAATTAAACAAATTTAATTTGCCTGTGGTTTTTGTTTTGTAAAATTCACTATGCTCTTAAAATGGCATGGCCACCTTATTCTGCCAGTATTATGATACTGAATTTATGTTGTTTAAGTGTTTTTACTAATTTTAAAAAAAATAAGAACATTTCATATATATTTGGTTTGCCATTCACACACCCTTAACTTTCTTTCGGTCTTTTTTTGTGTGTTGAATACGACTTTTTATTCTATTTGTTTGGATTAGTTGACAAAAATCTGTACATCACCAATTTTTTACCCTTTTGCTGCTCACTGCACTTGATAAGTATATTTATTTATATTGGTAGTTTGAGCATTTTCAGATGCTGCAATGCCAATTTTAAAGGGAACCTGTCATGTGGATATTTGATTATAATCTAACTAATTATATACAATCATTAACTACTAAAAAGTACCTTAGATGTATTCACTTACTGGTGTGACAGATGGTTACCTCATAATATACACACAAAGATGCTGCATGCTGATGAGCTGGTTTGAGTCCAGCGTGATGTCAGTGAGTCCAGCGTTTATTTAATTCAGAGATATAGCCACTCCCCTGCCCACCTGCTGCTGATTCATATGGAAAAATAACTGTCAATCAGGGGCTTGTTTGCATTGAGTATTATTTTTATATATTTTTTTTATTTTAATTTTTAGTCTCTTAGGGGACCTGAACAATGTGATTGATTGATCATTAATACGATGAACTGTGGTAGTATATTATTGCAGTCTGTCGGATTTTATCTGGAATCCTATTGAGCACAGTTTGTTGTGGCAGACTTGGGAGCCTTTACAAGGCCCTAGGTTGCCGTAGCACCAACTGGAACCCTGTGATACTGCTGCCAGAATCCTACTGGAGAACAAAGGGCGCCTCATCCCTCCTATTGTCTGATGCCTCGGTCAATATTGACTGCACCATCTGAGTGATAAAATGGTCAGGATCGGACTTCTTTCCGATCACGGTTATTGCTGCAGGGTGTCATCTGTATTATATAGCTGACACCCATTGCATATGCAGTGTCTTGGCTAGTGAACCCGCTCCATACTTCCCCTGCATACACGCATAATAGTTTCTACAAGCCAACATAACCAGTGTATTGTTTAGTGTCGTGCCGTGGTGATAGTATTTGAGGAAGCAGTACACCTGGAATTTTCATTTTCAAGTTTTTCTGAAGTCAGTGATTATTCAGCTTTTTAAAACTGATGGCCAGTCATTAGGATAAGTTCATTTGTGGCAAATGTGTTGCAGAAATTGTTGTGGCTGTCCCATTCATCTGAGCCATAGTTAGATGACAGGACTGAATGCAGGTACAATGATGGGTTGAGATAGACTCCAGCTGTTTGTGGGTGGTATAAGGTCTTGTTTACACATTAGTGAATCAGACATGCTGTCTGTGTTCTCTACCGACTGCACATGTACCCATTGATTTTAATGTGTTTGTTCACACATCGGTGGTCAGTGGAAAAAACAGAGTCATGTGTGATGTGGACCAAACACGCCCTTTCAAGTCTTTTTGTGTGCAAAATACCACTGACACAACACGGATGGCATCTATGTTCTGTCGGTCGTTTTTCACAAACCATTGGTAGGAGATGGCCTGGAAATAAATTTTCTGCCTGGCAGTGTCCATGGAGGGCAAAGATGACACACGGACAGATTTTCCACGAATGCCAAACAGACACGGAAACGTGAACGAGACCTAACATGTTATAGCTATACATGGTATAGTGTAGGAATAATGTTTTTTGTTTATATCTTTGGTGATTAGTCCTTAAAGGGGTTGTCCAAGTTATTTTTATCGATGACCTGTCCTCAGGATAGGTCATCAATATCAGATCGGCAGGGGTCCGACAAGTGTATAGGAGCGATCCGTACCATTGAAATGAATGGGACGGCTTGGGTGCAATTACACCTGCTCATCGCTGCAGATGTAACGGCTAGAAGGTAAACAGTGAAGAGGATGCAGCGCTGCCACGGCGCGCACCGTCTCTTCAAACAGCTGCTCAGCGGGGGTGCCGGGTGTCGGACCCCCACCGATCTGATATTGATGACCTATCCTGAGGATAGGTCATCAATAAATATAACTTGGACAACCCCTTTAAAAGATATCTGCTACCATGAAAATGCAGTGCAATCTTTCCGGCAGCGTGTCATAGAGCAGGAGGAGCTGAGCAGATTGATAGATAATTTTGTGTAATTAATAAGCTATTAATTTACATACTTGAATATAAACGCTTTGACAGGCAAAGCGATTATTTATATTCTAGACATTAGACATTAATTTGGCTTTGGGTGCTCCAAGGGCAGTGCACCTTGATCCAGAGGTCTAAAAAGGTGAGCCACTGTAACATTATAATTTACCTACTTAATTGTTCTATGCTTAGAACTCCTATGCATGGTCCTACGTAGTGAACAACCGTGATGTATATACATGCACAGCTGTCAATCACTTATTAGGACCGACCACATGACTCCCAAGCAGGGAAGTAAAGAAATTACAAGTTTTGTCGACTCATCTTCCAGAAAACTATATATCAATCTGCCCAACTCCTCCTGCCCTATATCATGCTAAATGCATTCTTGTGTGACAGGTTCCTTCTAAATTATCCAGGTTGTTGAAGTAACAAACACATTATATGCACTAAAGTGCATCATGTAAAATGTCACTCCTGACATTGCCAGTTGTTCTGTGGCAGTGCAAAAGTTAATGAAGTCTAGGAGACTGGTGGGACCCCCTAGCCTAATGTTGCATTAACAAATAGCCTAAGCTTTTCATCTTGAAAGTGTTCATCCCCATGAGGGCAGTGATTTCAGATCAAGTGTTCCTTGCACTACATCGATGCCGATACTTCCTTTGAAGTACCGTCCCCACAGTCCATTTTGGGTTTGTGGTTCTAAACAGTGAAAATAACTTCATTTTTAACATGTTGGTTGATGGAGCAAGCCGCAAAGAAAATCAATGGTGGTTTCCTTCATCATGCTAATGCACAGTCAATACAGAAAAGCTAGAAGATATGACTTGTAGAAGTAATTGATCTTGCTGACTTTTCCAGCATAACATATAATGGCTACCACTCATCTCCCCAGAACAGCAGTTATTCTATGTGTGCTTACAAAGCGCTATGTCTGTATTCAAAGCTGCACCCGAAAGTTGGTATATGGAGCCGCCTCACCTCAATTGTCTATCCTTGATAAATTGCCGTTTGGAATACAAGCCATATTTTTCCCCATTTATTCTTTTGTCAGGTTGCTTTGCTGAAAATTGACCACAGAATGTTATTGAATTAATGCATCAATTGCATTTAGGCCTCGTTCACATCTCCATTTTCCACGGGCATGCAATATCTGCATTTTCCACGGACAGCACGTTTACCCATGGACTTTTAATGTGTGGTTTTCCACTGACTGTGGATCAGTAGAAAAATCACTCAGCCATGCACTAATTGATTCTTGATACGTACCAATCATGTCCATTGAAGAACCACCAATAGCAAACACAGATGGCACTCAATGGAAGGTTTTTGTTATTAGGTGAGGTTTATTTTATCCACAATCCAGTGAGGTCCACAGTATTTAATGATATGCAGAATGTGATATTATCATAGCTGCATACTATTATCATATGTAATCTGGACCTCCATGAGATTGTGAAAAAAGAACTGACACAAGCTTCCAGTGAGTGCCATAGTATCTTCTATTTTTATTGTTTGGCCTTACAAGCCGTCCACCTGGCACCACCTAATACTAAGTGCCATTAACGTATACAACGCTGATGGCATCCATGTCCTGTCAGTGTTTTATAGACCACTGGTAGGAGATGCTCTGGAAATACATTTTCAGCTGAGCAGTGTCCATGGAATTTGGATGACAAATGGACCAAACGTGGATTAAGGAATACCATTTCTTATTATATACATTTATTCCTTTAACAAAACATAAAACCTCTCGCTATAGGATAGTCTAGCGACTGTTTGTTTAATGACATTTAGCTCTCTGATGACACATTCAAGCTTGAGGTGTTTTTTCTTCTAAGGGTATGTTAATTTAATGCGTTATTAATTGCTTTATAGTAACGTTGATCGAATACGAAAGTCAATAACAGGATAACACTTTAGCAATTTCCTTTTGCTAATTTATTAATATGATATGTCTTGCTGGATTAGAGAACCTTCCAACGGTTTCATGCTGTACATTTCATGCACTATTAATGGAAGTCAGAAGTGTCACACCGCTGAAGAGCCAGGATGAGAGTCAGGGTGGGTCATGCCCGGCTACTGCCAGTCTGCTTGGAAGAACAAAGGTGGAATTAATGTGTCCTTTCTAGAGACCATGCTTGTATTTCACGGTGTTGGAGTATGAACAGGTTTGCCACTTGGGTTGTGGTGCCTTTTTGTATCCTTAACCAATCTTATGTTTTTGCCCACTGTTCAGTTCTTGAAAAGTCTCCATATTTCTACTATGTAGTGTAAGGGATTGCTCCCTAAAGCAGGGCGGCGATGACAGATTCCTTCGCAGACAACAGGAATAAAGTCCAAACAATGCTTTATTTTATGGCACTTCGGCAATTACAGTTGAAGTTATAACTCGCTGGGTAAAGTGAGGTTCCATCATCACCAAAACATAATCCCAACAAAATAAACTCATGCCTGTCTGGGCTCTATTTAATACAAATTTGTTTCTAGCTCACCTTTTGAGCGCAGGTCACACTCAGGGAATCAGGCTTCACTTTCAAGCAAGGCAGCCAGCTTCCTAGGCTTTTTCCAGGCATAACTCTTTCTCAGACTGACAGCCTGGGATGTGCTTTTATTTCCACCTAACGATCCCAGCTGGACTACACCTGGGGATCCCTCAGGCTAGGAAAAAGCATGCCCTGAAATGGGGGTGGACTGGGGAGGTCCCAGTACCAAACCTACCTTCCCAGTCCAAATAAAATCCAGCCCTTGAACGTTAACAAAAAATGGCTCCAGCAACTATGTATGCTGAAGCCAGCGCCATCTTCCTGGATTTCACTTACCTCACTCAGTTGAGGAACCTGGGTGGGATATACACCCCTTCCGGGACTTTACCATACACTTTTTTTTTTAAAAAGATAGTTTTTATTGTAACAGAAAGTGCCACATTTCATATAATATCCAACATGTAACACACAGTAGAGTTCTATATAACAGTGTATTATCACCCATAATGTCTAAAATATTACTTTACCATACACTTTACCACAGTAGGTAGGTAATTCTAACACTGTTTTATGGCCACCTTGAGGATTGACTTTCATGGAATAGCTACCATCACAGACCAACCATAAATGACACTGGTGTGAGAAGTCAATGTGATAAATCTTTAACAGTTGGCAGATTCATCATTGCCTTGCTGTGCGAATCATTCTCTGCTTTATATTTAAGGGGTATTCCATCTCCTAAAGTGATGGCATATTGCTACAATAAATCATCACTTGATCATCAGTGGGTTTCTGAGGAAAAATGGGGTGCTGAGTTGATTGGACACTGTTCCCCCTGCACCATGGGGCCTTCAACGTGTGTATAACAACTGCGGCACATCTCCATTAATCTGAATGGGGCGTACTACATGCATAGTTGGATGGATGAGAATAATGAATCAGCACTACATCCCTTTGGATGTTAGGATCACTAATCGTAAGGTCATGGCATTTCCTAGCGATTTTAAGATGGAAAAAGTATTCTTGATGCATTCAGTTATGAGCATGCCTTGGGGTACTAGTCTACGCACCTTTCTCTGGACAGTGAAGGATGTAAATATTATGAATGGGAATGGAGTGCTACAAAGGTTTCCATGAACCCCAACCTTTTGGCTTCTGTTTTGTGTCATTTTGCAGAATGCATCTGGTAAATCCGTATTTGCTTGCTAATAGATAAGACTATAATTTATTGCTGTGCATGATCCAAATTAATAGTGAGAGAGAAAGCTTGGTCATGCTCTCCAATGTTAGAAAGGTTCTGTGTTTGCTCTGGATAATTTTACTTTTTATAGGCAGTTCAATTTGGGACTAGTTTCTTCTGTTCCGAGGCATGTTTAGTGGTGGTTGTAATAAGCGGAGGTTATTGGTACCCAGGGACGTTCTGGTTCAAGAAGCTGGCAGCTCCTGTGAGATGTGCCATATCATGACGCAGTGCATAATGTCTGTATGCACTCCATGTATTATATCTACCCCGTCAGGCTGAAAGTTTTGCAGAAACTGATTGTGCTTGGACTTATCTTTGCTTGAGCGCATGAAACTGCAATTAAAAAGCTGGCCAAATTGTCAAGGGAATCACAAATGAATAAATAGAGCTTGCTCGAGACGTAAAAAGTCACTTCCTCATGGTCTGCTTGTGTGGTATGGAGAGCTGTCTTCTCTTTAAACAAAAAAAATAATAAAAAACTTTGGCTTCAATACGCAGGACTTATCTTTCCATTAGTCATAAAGGACCGTTGAACTCACCGCTTCATATAATTCTTCATTGACTTCCATAAAATGTGCCTGCTTCTTATGATAACTCATATTCTGCATGTTGTATTACGTTTTTCAAGTGCCTGCATTTCCTGCTCTGCTTTACCATGTTCTCATGTTTCATGGGGAGAATCTCTGTAAAACAACATCTAGAGGAGCAAGGCTGAATGCTTTTTCTTGATTTTGTGTGGCGTCCAAAAGGAAAAAGTTGGACTATGGCTCAGTATGAGCACAGGAGTGCCCCGGAGATTCTTAGTGGTTGTATAGAACTATAAAATGGTAGCGTGCCGGAGTGATAGATCATGTTGTTGTGTTGCATGTTTTTTTTTTGTGATTGGGGAGAGAGTTTGAAAACTCCCCTTCCTTTGATGCATTAGGAATTCTGCATCTATTCTTTCTGTCTTTATAGCTTGCGAATGCTGCAGACACAGGGAGAAGAAAAAGTATCCTTTCAATGCAAGAACTTTGCCACTAAAATGTGTGTATGGGTAGGATGTTGTGAGTAAAGGGGTTTAATACGGATGACCTCCCCATGATGGTCCAACTCCCGGAACTCTCGCTGATCATCTCAAGAGGCAGCAGAGCTCCTGTGAGCACCATGGCCTCTTCCTAGGTCTGTGACTTCGGCTTCATGGCTGAGGCACCACTCAGTCCCATTCAAGTGCTACACCAAGCACAACCACTACACAATGACTCGTGCTGTGCTTGGTGAGCTGCATGGCCGCAGCCTCTTCAAACAGCAGATCGGTCGGGAGTTGGACCCCCACTGATCAGAGATATAGTGATGACCTGTCCTGAGGATAGTTTATCAGTATCAAACACTTGGACACCCCATTAAATGAAATGATATATGAATCTTCATGGTTTCCATTTTTTACCTATAGCACCACGGTTGCCAGGATTGGCAGTTTTGTATCAGATTTAGGTTTGCTCAAGTATGTGTGGCACTGCATTGCTCTGCAGTCATACTCCATGTCAGTTATGCTGTAACTTACACATAGTAGAAAGAGGAATAGATTGGGGGTTTGAGAACATTTGTGTACCGGTCTGAGGGCTTGCAGTGCTGGCCAGTGAGTCATTCGTCATGTTACTTGTGTAGAACATAAATTGTAAAACATCTTGATACAGAAAATGACAGCGTTTCATTTATCCTCTTATCTGTTTCCTCCAGGGTATGGCCGTCATGGGCTTGGTCTGGAATAGCCCCCTTTATGATTCTTATATGTTGGTTCCTGGGATGAAATACTTGCATTTATTTTCCTATATTCCTTTGATTTGTGTGACATTTGTAGAATACGAATTATTTCTAGGCAATTTTGTATTCTTCTCCACCTCAAAGACTTGGTAACAGTCCTGCAGAGTTGCTAATGATCCCGTCACAAGTAAGTTAGAGTGGACATGTGGAGCCTAGCTGAAATATGAAGGCCAGGAGCTCTCTGGGGTGAATTTAGCACAAGTGACAGCTCCTACAATTTATTTGCACTTTCATGAGCTATTTACTGTAGGGTAAAAAGTCCATGCCGGCATTTAGACAAACTATAGTGGTAGGCTGTTATCAACACTTGTTTCCAGCCATACCTTGATTTATTTTGTGCAGTGAGAGTTTGCCAGAAATTGCATTAGGGCCAAAACTCTGCCCTGCTCGCTTCCTACGGGCTCTTCTAAGACACCCTCAGAAATTTAGTTAATTGTTAAACTTTATATGCATTTTATAATTGTCCTCCCACATATCTAATATCAGAACTACAGTGAGGAGTGTCAAATAAGGATAGTAACCAAAATACCGGGAAAAAAAATGGTAGCATTGCAGATGGGCGGCACCCAAGACGCTGTACTAGTGGCAGCTCTTCCACTGCTCCTAGAGGCTGTTGAATATCATCCACTGAATACTTAGGCTTCTTACAATTAATATTAATCAGATCTAGAAGATCTGTCTGGGGGCAGTGTAGGATGGAGTGGGCGATGCAGAGCTGTGTACGTATTGCGTGGAGTCGGAGAATGCCTGTGCTTCCTGCTTCCCCCGCCTCCTACCCAGTGATTGACAGCGCTCCCTGCTCACACTCATACAGGAAAGGCTGTCACTGTGTGTGGGCCTGTGAGCAGGATTCAATACTGATGTTTCTTATTGAAACTTGTGCGGATAATGCGGGGGAATGAAATTATCAAAATAATGGCATATACTGGTGGTCACAGCGGCCCTGCTCCGACCGAGAGGCAGTTGTTTACATCTGCCGGTAATTGTCATCGTTCTCCGTTCCTCCAGGGTTTCACCTGGCACTGATTGTTCACCATTGTTCCAGGAGTATCGTGACACCATTTGATGCCATCCATACACGATGTCATTGTCTTCAATTTATAACCTAATTAGCAGGAGCGCACTTTGTATTCATGCAGTAAATAAAGCAGAACCTCTCATTACCAGCATGTCGAGCTGTTGTGAAGGATAAAGGCTGGCCCCTGTGTGATAACAGCATCTTTATGCGGCAAAGTCAAGATTTTTTTGAACTTTTTTTTTCTATTTCTTGTCTTGTTAGGCATGTGTCCCTGATAAATGTGGAATAATTTGAGATGCGGTCTAGTAGACTGTCCCCATAGATTGCAGAAGCAGGACTGTTTGAAATGATTTTCATTATTCATGCTACCGTTGCACTTGTGTTTTTCCAACACCTCCCTGCCATCCCATGCTTTACAACGCACTATAGGGCCCTATAGCACTGGTCATCCTGTTGTCCCTGGTTCATGTATTAAAGGGACCAGTCACCATTTCTGACATCTCTATTCTAGTAAATAATTGTATCCCCATCCTTTGTATCTGCACACATTCTTTCCAAGCACTCTGTTTTTCAGTTTTTTTTTGTTATTTCTCTGAGAAAATTATTAATACATTGCCAACTGGGTGGTCACCATTTAGTTTACCAAAGGGGTAGGCCTACACATTTTGACCCTGGTAGCTTTCAGCTGGAAATATTCATAACTTTGTGGTATGAATAATAGAGGAATGGAACAAAGAGTTGCAGAGAGGAAGCTGCATAATTGTTCTATTATGGAGAATACAGTTTACAAAAACAGGCATGGCTTAGGTCAGATAGGGGGTTTGCATGATAACTTGTAAAATAATAGTTATTGTATTCTGTGACCGAAAATCAGTATAAAATAATGTGTGAACCCAGCTTAAAAGGGTTGGCCGCTTTTTCCACTTAATTTCCTAAATTTGCTGCACTCTCTCACTATTTTACTGTCTGCAGATCCCGAACATGGCCCATGAGCATCATGTGACAGGACGTAATAGTCAGCGGCCTCCTGAATAACACTGCGCACAGCAAGGGAAACTAGTATGTGTACAGTGCGATGCACATTGTGCAGTGGTTACTGCGGATGGGCGCGTTTGGTCACATTCGCCTCAGTGGATGTGTTGGGACTGGAGCTCTGTGCACTGGTAGAGAAGACTGTACTTAGGAAAGTGACCTCCCTTTCTCAAACTGTTTGCATAGACACATAGTTGTGGTTCACCTGACTAAGAGCCCATTTTTCTTTTGTTGAGGCGGGACTGCATTCCTGAGTTATGACACTTTTTCTTAAAATGCAAATTTGGTCCTTTTGTGCAACGTGATAGTCACCATTGCTCTTGTTGCACCCAAGCTCCACCTGTTTCTGTGACCAGCCCCTCCCTTGCTTTGATAGGGCCAGATAGTGGCAAAACATCCAGGGAGGGGCTGACCACAGAAATTAGTGTAGCATTGATGCAACAAGAGCAAAGGTTATGCCCTCATTGCACCAAAGGCCTAATTTGCATATTAAAAAGCATCATAACCATGCAACAGAGCCTGGATTAAAAAAAGAAAAACTGTGTTTTAATCAGGTGAACCTCAGCTAGTGACGGATTCCCTTTAACAAGAGGTCAGCCTTTACAAATGAAGACCTACATGCAAATGAGCCTCTAGGAGCAACGGGGGTGTTGCCATTACACCTAGAGTCTCTGCTCTCTCTGAAACTTCCGCGCACCCTGCACTTTGACAGGGCCAGGCAGCGTAAATCTCGTCATGCCTGGTCCTGTCAGAGTACAGAGGGCGTAGCAGTTGCAGAGAGAGCAGAGACTCTAGATGTAACGGCAACAACTCCATTGCTCCTACAAAATCCTACAAAAATATTTTCTCAGCAATGTGAGCACATATGAACATGAGACCAACACAGATGTCTTCAGCTGCCGTGTAACAGGTCAGCCAGTTTCACAGGTACAAATCTGACAGATGCCCTTTAAGAATTGTCACACAGTAAGAGGTTTTGTCTGGGAAAACAGGTATTTTCCTCCCAGCATGTGCTGCTGGGCTGATTTACAGTCAGGTGAGGTCAAATACTGGACCGGATTTTAAGTGCCCGTCCGTGTTTTGGCAGCACCTGGCTGTCCTTTAAATAGGCAGCTGGGCTTAAAAGCCATGTCTCTGTGTTGGGATCTGGGAGCCTTGTGTCTGGGTGAAGGTTTGCTACCTGTTTGGCATTAAAACAGGTTGGTGCTGCTATCAGCAAGGACTCTTTGAGGCAGAATTGCCGCATGTAGACTCCAGCAAAAACAACCCATTAAAACATATTTTATTAATTCTTATTAAAATTGTTACCCCAAAAATAATTAAGGTGACGGTCAGTGATGTTACATTCAGATATATTTCATATACTTCAGATAATAGGGATGAGTATCAGGTGGAGAGTAGTGAATTCTTTTCATAGAAGACCCTATTCTGTTCCTCATCCCATAGATGGCCCCTAATTCTATACTGTGTCCGCTAATCCTGTCTACCAGAGCGAGTGGCCAGGGTATTTCCCTCCGACCATCAATAAACAAGCGGGTCACAGGCCCCCCCACTCTTCTCCCAGCACACAGGCACTTCATGTACAAATGGTGCTGTGTGGATGTGCCTTAGGTCATCTCTGGAGCTGGAGTCTCTAATGGAAAAACAATCCACATTTACTCCTTCGCTGATTAATTTTGCTTGCTGGTACATTCATTTTTCATAATACACAATAAGACAAATTAAAAGCTAGTGTGTGCGTGGGGATGTATCATCTGAAGGTCGCCCTCCCCTGCCCTGAATCCTGGCGATTTACTGCAGCTAGGGGCCATATTTCTAGCACAGCCACAATTTATTTTATGAAGTCATTTATTTTATTTATTTTTTCAGCTTTGGCAAGACACAAAAGTTGCATATTTCAGGGAGTTGTCAGGAAAAGTGCCCTGTTTCAAGGTTTTACGAGAGGATTATTTACTGAAGCAGCAGAATTCACAGCTAATGTCAGGCAGAAGTGTTGAGGACAGAACAAGCATGGTTCATTACGGCAGCTCCTTGTCCCGCTCCTGGCCAACGAGAAGATGAATGGACCTGCCGCAGATCACCTTAACCTGGCACCTGCTCTTCTTCCTGTCACATTGACATTGATATGTGTCCATTCATTATGTCCTATGTATATAGCAATATTTTTAGCATTTTCTATGGACCACAAGGTAAACCTTTTGTATGGGAATTCACCACTATACTGTTAATATTCTCATTCCCCCCCCAGAAATCTGCTGGTGATTTCATTGGATGTGCTTATGTTTCTTAAAGGGAACCTGTCACCTGGATTTTGGGTATAGAGCTGAGGACATGGGTTGCTAGATGGCCGCTAGCACATCCACAATACCCAGTCCCCATAGCTCTCTGTGCTTTTATTGTGTAAAAAAAACTGATTTGATACATATGCAAATTAACCTGAGATGAGTCAGAGCTTGAAAATATGACTCTTCTCTGGTCACACGAGTAAGATATGACTCTTTTATGTTAATTTGCATATGTAACAAATCGGGTTTTTTACACAATAAAAGCACACAGAGCTATGGGGACTGGATATTGCGGATGTGCTAGCGGCCATCTAGCAACCCATGTCCTCAGCTCTATACACAAAATCCAGGTGACAGGTTCCCTTTAAAACATGAGCATACTTAGAAGTCTTCTATCTTCCCTTGTTTGGTAATTTGCAGATGAGTCTTTTGTGGAATTTTGTCAAAGGTGAAAACTGTGGAAAACTGCATGTGGTCAGTGCTTCCATATTGTGCCTCCAGTACATAGCCAGCCACAGAGCCCCCACTAGCTTCTTTCACACAGCCCTCATGGTGGACTAGCTACCTTCCCCTCCTGTAGCTTGCTTCACCATGTGAGCAGACTTGGAAACACCTAGGACACATTTAAAGGGGTTGGCCACTTTCCGGCAACTGGTGACCAATGTGTATGTAACATGACTATATGCTAGTGCTGGGCGACTATGGCAAAAAATATGAATAATGAAAAATGCATCAAAACGGAAAAAATTTGCGCAAATCCAGACAAAACTGACTGAACTTGTAAAATGGCGTGAGTTTCACTGAACGCATCCTGACACAATCCGTATAGTTCATGTGAAAGAGGCCTTAGGATTTTAAAATGTTTTTAAAGTCCAGGTGATTACCAAATTAATTCACTGAAGTCTCGTGTAATTCTGCCTACACAGAGGCAATACATTTTGATGCTGTACGTGGAAACCGCATTAAAACCAAAGTGGATCTCTGATCTGAAGCTCAGTTCGCTCACCACTACTAACATCTTTGGTGCAGTCCTCCCATGCTGTCTAAGCTGCCGACAAACAATCATTCTGTATGGGAGATGAGGAATAGCATTAGCGATCGCTCCTCCCCATACTGTGGAGGAGATGGCTGCATGTAAATGCAGCAGTCTCCTTAAGTGAAGCGCAAGCGCTTGCTGGGAAGGAAAGCTTCCTTCCTGACAATTGTCTGCTAAATTGTGCAGTGTAAAGGGGCCTTCAGGCAGATATGTAAATGATTACACACATGGGGCATAAAAGTGCTTCCCCAACTGCCCTATAAAAAGGCCCTCAGAAGCCACTTTTGGATAGTGTGCCTCTTGGTGAGAGATTGACTGCTACACATGCCTCTCCAACACACTCAAAGACATTTTACCCAGTAGGCAGACTGAAAGATGGCGCATTGTTGTACTGAGAGAAACAGGATGGTTGTTTTGATACATTCCAATGTTGTCATCAATGAAAAATCTGGACTGCTACAGACTGGAAACATATGATCTTATTGACAAATCCAGGTTCTGTTTTGGGTCCAGTGACACTCTGGGTCAAGTATGGAGACTTCATGGTGAGAGGTTCAATCCTTCCTTTGCTGTAGAGCGACATACTGCTCAAACTGCTGGTGGGGTGATCTGGGTCGCCATTGCATATGATGCCATTCACCCCTAGTAGTGATGCAAAAACACTAACCGCTCAAAGATATGTGCAGGGCATCCTGTGGCCACATGTTGCATCTTGTGACAGGGCTTCCAACTGCCATTTTAAGCAGGATAATTCTTTCCCCTACACAGGAAGCCTTTTTGCGGACAACAATAGGCAGTTCTGTTAGGAAAATGCAGCATGCACGCAGCCGGTATCCTAAATTTGCGGATCCACGGTTTGAGGACTACAATATACATACGGTTGTGTGCATGAGGCCTTATGCTTACCCACACACAGCAAGGATTTCCCAAGAATGTCTCCTCCAGATTCCAACATTTCCTTGTCCTGCCCGGTAACCAGATTTATCGCCAACTGAGCATTTATGGTGCCTGCTAGGACGCCAGCTTCAGCAGCCTATGAGTGTGCAGGATATACAGGCCTGGCTGCAAATGTGCTCACAATACCATACATGACCCATATGCCTTCATGTTCAGCCGTATCTCACCTTGTATCCAGGCTAGAGGTGGTCCAACAGAGTACTAGAGCCTCCTTTCACTTTTATAGTTTTCACCAATAAACTTATCATTTTGCTTTAATATTATAATCATTTACATTTATCATCATTACATTCACACATATTCATTCACACTTAGGGTACTATAACACTTGCGTTATTGGATTCTGACTGCCGGATCCGGAAATCTGTATGCAAACGGACAGCATTTGTTTCCGGATGCGGATCAGTCTGACAAAAGCATTGAAAAACGGATCCGGTATTTATTTTTTTCACATGTTTAAAGGTCTGCGCATGGTCAGACTGGAAAACCGGATCCATTGATATATTTCAATGGAAATTAATGCCAGTTCTGGAATTTTGGCCGGTGAAAATACCGTAGCAAGCTGCGGTATTTTCTACGGCCAAATACCATAAGAGGGACTGAACTGAAGACATTCTGATGCATCCTGAACGGAATGCTTTCCATTCAGAATGCATTAAGGTAAAATTGAAGCGTTTTTTTCCGGTATTGAGCCCCTGTGACAGAACTCAATACTGGAAAACTTTAACGCAAGTGTGAAAGTACCCTTATTCGATCCAACAATAATTGTTTTGAATAGAGGGCTTAAGGTTTTTTTTTTTTTTCTCTTAAAATGTACAATTCTAGAATACTCTGGGTGGAGCACTGATCGATCTTTGCTGTAGCATAATCACACTTCTGAAATGTCACAGCTAGGAAATATTTTTTTTCTCCTATTGACAAATCTTAAAAGCAATGGTTTCCCTCTTTGCATGTTACACTGATTAGTGGTGTGCTATAGACGGTTAGTACCACTGTTTCTACAAAGGTTAAACATATTACTACAATGTAAAACATTATCAGATGCTAGTGGGTTTCTGAAATCCATTTACTAGGTCCAGGGAGTGGAAAGGGTTACCCCACCTGTTAGGGGCGGTGATTAGAAGAAAAAGCTTCTCAGCAGAGGCTTTCTGGATGTTCGAACTGGGAACATGTTTTCCAACCGGCCTCAATAGAAGATATGGTTTAATTTTGCAATACCAGTAATGTCTTTTTGCTGTTAGGTTTTAAACGGCATTTTTTTGTATGGCGTTTATGTAAAGTATCTTTTTTTTCTTTTCTTTCTTTGTTCATCATTTCTTGCTCGTATGTATTGGATGTTATAGAAATTTTCCAGGTTTTATTTATCACCCGAACTTGAAAATCACATGACACCATAGTCCTTTCGGACAGGTGTGATGGGGGTTAGGTACTATTGTAATGAGTAAGGATTGTGGGGTCCGATACGTGTAAACTGTGTACCCAGTGTTGTTTGGAAACAGATTTTGTAACCGCATTAAGTAAAGGATCAATAATTTTAGAAGCTGGACTTTACTTTTCCTTTCCAAGTTGATTCATCCATGTCCGGGATGTGTCCGTGCTTCGAGGTTTATACACTACACCTGCTTAGTGCAGGTGTAGTGTCCATCAGCAGCCATCTTATGGACAGGACCTTATGGACAAGCCTAGCAAGCGGGCATGGCTTATGAAATATAGAGAACCGCACAGAATATCAACAAAGCCTATATTTGTAATTGTGATAGTTATCTTACATACACATTGGTCACAAGTGGCCAACCCCTTTAATTCCTTCTATACTACAATAAATGCAGATTGCGTTGGTGACAAAGGAAAAGGGCAGATTGATGGGTTTATGCCCTGCCCAGTACCTAAACTGGGTCCCCGAAGCTGTTAGTGTTAATACCCATTAGTTATGTCCTCGGTGTAGACATTAGGCATTACATTGCCGGGAAAAAAGAAAGAAGAAATCCTTTATTGGGATGACTATCTTAAACATACTTTGTCAATCTATAAAATATCAGTGCAACAGTATAATAAAACTTGCGGAAGCTATCTTTGTAGATGGAAATTTCAACCTAGAAAAGCTTGCCATAAAGTTGAGCCCATATTTCTAGCAAGACTCATCCAGGTTAATAGACCTTATATACAGTCAGGTCCATAAATATTGGGACATCGACACAATTCTAACATTTTTGGCTCTATACACCACCACAATGCATTTGAAATGAAACAAACAAGATGTGTTTTAACTGCAGACTGTCAGCTTTAATTTGAGGGTATTTACATCCAAATCAGGTGAACGGTGTAGGAATTACAACAGTTTGCATATGTGCCTACCACTTGTTAAGGGACTAAAAGTAATGGGACAATTGGCTTCTCAGCTGTTCCATGGCCAGGTGTGTGTTATTCCCTAATTATCCCAATTACAATGAGCAGATAAAAGGTCCAGAGTTCATTTCAAGTGTGCTATTTGCATTTGGAATCTGTTGCTGTCAACTCTCAAGATGAGATCCAAAGAGCTGTCACTATCAGTGAAGCAAGCCATCATTAGGCTGAAAAAACAAAACAAACCCATCAGAGAGATAGAAAAAACATTAGGCGCGGCCAAAACAACTGTTTGGAATATTCTTAAAAAGAAGTAACGCACCGGTGAGCTCAGCAACACCAAAAGACCCGGCAGACCATGGAAAACAACTGTGGTGGATGACCGAAGAATTCTTTCCCTGGTGAAGAAAACACCCTTCACAGCAGTTGGCCAGATCAAGAACACTCTCCAGGAGGTAGGTGTATGTGTGTCAAAGTCAACAATCAAGAGAAGACTTCACCAGAGTGAATGCAGAGGGTTCACCACAAGATGTAAACCATTGGTGAGCCTCAAAAACAGGAAGGCCGGATTAGAGTTTGCCAAATTACATCTTAAAAAGCCTTCACAGTTCTGGAACAACATCCTATGGACAGATGAGACCAAGATCAATTTGTACCAGAGTAATGGGAAGAGAAGAGTATGGAGAAGGAAAGGAACTGCTCATGATCCTATGCATACCACCTCATCAGTGAAGCATGGTGGTTGTGGGCATGGATGGCTGCCAATGGAACTGGTTCTCTTGTATTTATTGATGATGTGACTGCTGACAAAAGCAGCAGGATGAATTCTGAAGTGTTCGGGCAATATTATCTGCTTATATTCAGCCAAACTCATTGGACGGTGCTTCATAGTGCAGATGGACAATGACCCAAATAGGGGTGGGCGATATAGACGATATAGGCGATATGCGATATAAATTTGTGCCACGATATGGATTTTGAGTATATCGCCGGACCGCGATATGATCCTGAGCCAGCACAGTGGAGAAGGAGAGAGTCCCTCCCCACTGTGCGCGGCTGCCGCTGACCACCAATGAGAACAGAGGAGGAGGGGAGGGACTGACAGTAAATAATTGAGTTTTCACGATCTCAGTGAGCGCGTGAAAACTCAAATCCGATGGTATATTCTAACCCCCAGGCGTTCCCATGGTGACAGGGACGCTTGCCTGGGGGTTAGAACATACAGGGCCACGCCGCTGACAGTAGAACATTTAAAAACTAATCAGTAACTTTAACTTTATTAATTGGTGATCTCTTTACTGTATACCTTACTAGGTCTTAGCTCCGGTAACTAGTGATGTCCGGTTCATGAACGAATCGTTCATTTGAATCGATTCAGTTCAGTGAACCGGAGGAGTCGATTCACTTGAATGATCCGATCCGTTTGAATCGGCTCATCACAGCACACAGACAATACAGCTCACCTCACGCTGGAGCAGGAGCCTGAGGGCGGGACTGGGAGGAGTCAGTAATATGATCTTAGAGTGGAAGCTGCTTCTGCCAGCCCCTCCCCGCCCACCAACCAATCACCGACCAGAGCTGAGGGGGCAAGGCAAGCACAGCACACTAGCAGCTCTGACTCGAGTCCTCGGAGTAGTGCAGGGTCAGGGAGTCTAAAGGAATCGAATGAGTCAAAAGAATCTAAAGATCCGACTCAGTCAGTGACTCATTCGATTCATTGAGTTAAAAGAGCCGAGAGTCAGACTGTAGAGCAGGTTACATTACACTGAGGCTGTCGGCTCTTGTTGCAGCAGTGATAAGGAGCAGAGAGATAAGAGAAGGGACAGATGACACAGAGTTTAGATTACAGGATGAATTAAATTAACCCTTTAGAATCAAATTGGCTTCTCAGGAGATATATATGTTAAAGGCATATATAGGCAGTACTACTGAATGAGATGCCTTTAACATATATATCTCCTGAGAAGCCAATTTGATTTGTGGGATCTGTGGATGGCACCGTTTAGGGGAGGGGGGGATCTGTGGATGGCACCGTTTAGGGGGGGGGGGGGGGGATCTGTGGATGGCACTGTTTAGGGGAGGGGGGGGGATCTGTGGATGGCACCGTTTAGGGGGGGGGGGATCTGTGGATGGCACCGTTTAGGGGAGGGGGGGGGATCTGTGGATGGCACCGTTTAGGGGAGGGGGGGGATCTGTGGATGGCACCGTTTAGGGGGGGGGGGATTTGTGGATGGCACCGTTTAGGGGAGGGGGGGGGATCTGTGGATGGCACCGTTTAGGGGAGGGGGGGGGGGGATCTGTGGATGGCACCGTTTAGGGGAGGGGGGGATCTGTGGATGGCACCGTTTAGGGGAGGGGGGGGATCTGTGGATGGCACCGTTTAGGGGAGGGGGGGATCTGTGGATGGCACCGTTTAGGGGAGGGGGGGTGGATCTGGGGATGGCACCGTTTAGGGGAGGGGGGGTGGATCTGGGGATGGCACCGTTTAGGGGAGGGGGATCAGCTCCCTGCTGCTGTGTGCACAAAGCACAGGGCAGCAGGGAGAGTGTAAAGTCCTATTCACCCTAATAGAGCTCTGTTAGGGTGAATATGACAAGGGTTCTACGTTCTAGCCCTTAAGGAGACTAATCGTTATTAAATAAAAAGTAAAAAAAAGTTTAAACACGCCCCCCCAAATATAGAAAACAATATATCGCAATATATATCGCATATCGCACATGCTTAAAATTATATCGCAATATAGATTTTAGGCCATATCGCCCACCCCTAGACCCAAAGCATACTGCAAAAGCAACCAAAGAGTTTATGGGAAAGAAGTGGAATATTATGCAATGGCCAAGTCAATCACCTGACCTGAATCCGATTGAGCATGCATTTCACTTGCTGAAGAAAAAACTGAAGGGAAAATGCCCCAAGAACAAGCAGGAACTGAAGACACTTGCAGTAGAGGCTTGGCAGAGCATCACCAGGGATGAAACCCAGCGTCTGGTGATGTCCATGTCTTCCAGACTTCAGGCTGTAATTGACTGCAAAGGATTTGCAACCAAGTATTAAAAAAGGGAAAGTTTGATTTATGATTATTATTCTGTCCCATTACTTTTGGTCCCTTAACAAGTGGGAGGCACATATGCAAACTGTTGTAATTCCTACACCGTTCACCTGATTTGGATGTAAATACCCTCAAATTAAAGCTGACGGTCTGCAGTTAAAGCACATCTTGTTTGTTTCATTTCAAATCCATTTTGGTGGTGTATAGAGCCAAAAATGTTAGAATTGTGTCGATGTCCCAATATTTATGGACCTGACTGTATAATATTTTTTTCCCTAAAAGCTCTGCTTTACAGAAGAAAATGGGGAGCTCCTGTATCTTTCTTTGTCTTCATCTTAGTAGAATATATTTCCTAGGCTTATTTTTCTTACTAATTAAAACCACATACTGGAAGACATTATCTGTTTATTTTCTGAATTTAGCTTTCATAATTCTTCTGTACATGATTATGGGGTGGTCATCTTTCCTGAGCTGCAGCCCTGTAACAGTGGCTCTGACATTTGTTTCAGCAGCTGCATGGACCGTAGTAACCTGTAATTTGGAGAGAACTCATTGGTTTCTATGGGAGAGCGTTCTAGAGCTCAGTGTATAAGCATTTTTAGTTTTCATTCAAGTTCCTTCAAGTTCAGTGGCAACTGTATAAATTCCTATGCACAGAACTCCCCATGGCAATGGTTATCTTATGTAATTACATTGAGCAATATGGTGTTCAGAAACGGTGCCATGCTTCTGAAGAACCTGTTTCACTTTTTGCAGCAGTCTGGAAAATTGGGTGAGGCAGAATGACATCTTCCTTAGGGCCCATTCACACTACCGTATGGCTTTGCGGATCCGCAAAACACGGACACCGGCCATGTGTGTTCCGCAATTTGCGGGCCGCAACCATAATAGAAAATGCTTATTCTTGTCCGCGATTGCCGATAAGAATGGGACATGTTCTATCTTTTCTGCGGAGCCGCGGTACGGAATAACGGATGCGAACGGCACACAGTGTGCTGTACGCATCTTTTGAGGGCCCATAGAAATGAATGGATCCGCAGACCTTCCGCAAAATTGCGGAGCGGCTACGGATCCGTACATATGGTCGTGTGAATGGGCCCTAACTAACATCTTTCTTGACTTAATAAAAGAGAATCGTATGTTGGCATACATCTCATTGCGGGGTGCCATACAAATTTTTGCAATGAGATGTCTGTACACCTCTGTCTGTGACTTATGCAAAGGTCCGCTATTGTGAATGATGGATCTTGTGTTATTTATATGTATTACCTTTCATTGTATTCATGCCTTTGATGGTAATAAGATGACTGAATGGAAGGGATCGCTACAGATTTAAGGCTCAGTGATCAGCGTGAAAACTTCAAGATTTTTTATTTATATTTTTTTATTGTAGAAAGTGACATGGATATATTAAAAAAATTGACACATTGAAAGGACTGAGGACATGAATTGATTGTAGCTTAATGCATGGAAAATGAAGATGCAGGCCAAAACATTAAAAATCTGTCCTCTCCATCTCTTAATTTATGACTAGTATGGTCACTTAGGTTCATTTTGTCCTGGCAAGTGTGTCTCCATGAGACGTTTGTGTTCTCTTTGCAAAGTAATAAATTGTGATGCTCTTATTTGGGGTCCGTGTGACACAGGTTTATTTACAAAAAGCAGATTCAAAGTTCACGAACATTGAACCACCTCCCTTTCACCTTGTGAGGTTTATGGACTTTGGGATGTCTTGGTGTGTGCTATTTAGCATGTCATCCTGTGGCCTCTTCCTGCGCTCCTTGGTTACAGGATAGATTGATTACTTTACTGTATCTTTGACAAGGGCGATAGCTCCTGCTATGTCATGTGTGGTTTGAGCATCTGAATCTGACTGTATTGATTATCCTCGCTTTCTGGAACACAGCTGTCATTGGTAGGCAGCAATTTGTTGTTTTTTGTTAGTTTTTTTCCATGCCAGTAGGATAAAGTAAGCTCAATAAAGTAGAAGATGGGATTGACCTGTACTTTGGAGTGATTTAAAGGAGGTCATCTACGGTATAATACGTGCACTGTAGTTGGGGAGGCCATGTGCCTTTACCGAGACTCATTTGGGAGGGTTTACATGGAGCACTAATGGCTGACTGCTTTCATTGTCGGTCTATTCACACTTTGTGGTCAGCTTCCCTTTTTTTTATATATATATATTTTTTTCATTCTCTAGAAGAAAAAAGTATGCTGAGCAGCTGTAACATGCATCTCAACAGTTAACTACAGGAGAACTAATTGCATCTTGTTTTTTCCAGGTGGAGGTGGAAGTGGAAGCAATGGACAAGGCCGGTAACTTTATTGGGTGGCTTCATGTGGATGGTGTCAACCTGTCAGTTGCTCTTGTGGAACATGCCCTTTCCAAGGTCCATTTCACTGCAGAGCGCAGCAACTACTACAAGACTCTAGTGTCTGCAGAAGAAACGGCCAAGGAAAAGAAAGAAAAGGTAGGCACAGGTTTCCTGGGAGCATTTTACAATTTTCTGATAGATTCAAATCCCCTTTATAGACTTGGATCTAAAAGATAACATACTGTCTACTTATAGCTGCTAGAAGGAGCTTACTGCATATGCTGTTCATACGTCGTTTTATTTTCTAATTCAATATGCAGTATGCTCCTAAACTTCCTCTAGTGGTGGCTGCAGGTAACCAGTACGTTCTCTGGGAGATCTGTCTCTATATAGGCGTTTTAGAGCTCCATCCTTTATAAATGTTAATCGAGTTGGCAAAGTTTTGTACCCTAAATATTACATGGTAAATGGTAGCCAAGTCTTTGATTTTTTTCTTCCCTTTTTTGAAATTGGACTCTTTATCCAGACTGCAGCATATATGAATAGATATATTCTTTAATAAAATAAATGTTGCTTTGTATTGCCCAATATGTACCGATGACGGTGAATGTGAAGAATGTACTATTTATTGCTAGTGACTAGAAAGGTGAACGGTGACAGAGGTAGATGTCATAATCGGACAGAACAGGCTTGGTACAGTAAACTAATATTGACAACCATTATCTGGCCAGGACAACTTGCACCATAGGACTTTGTAGCCACAGTCTGACACAGAGCACAGAATGCGGAGCCAAACGGATCCATCCTGACTTACAATGTAAGTCAATGGGGACGGATCTGTTTCACTGACACAATATGGTGCAATTGAAAACTGATCCGCCTCCCATTGACTTTGAGTGTAAGTCAAAACGGATCCGTTTGCATTATCATGAACAAAAAATAAAAAAAAAATTAACGCAGGTGTTAAAGTAGTCTAAGCCTGTTCGACATTATCCTTTAGATTCTTTAAAGCAGCCATGCTCAACCTGTGGCCCTCCAGCTGTTGTGAAACTACAACTCCCACAATGCACTGTTGTAGGCTGATAGCTGTAGGCTGTTCTGGCATGCTGGGAGTTGTAGTTTTTCCACAGCTGGAGGGCCGCAGGTTGAGCATGCCTGCTTTAAAGCATCCTTTATACCTGATGTTAGTGGAGAGGCAGCCATAAACCCACTGTCGCTTTTTATTGCAGTGAGTCAGATTTCGGAAAACAAGAGGGTCCTCATTTTGATTCTTAACTTATTCTATAATGTCAAGTGGTCATACGTATTTTAACCTTCAAGGAGTTTGTCTGGTTTCCTATTTGGATGACCTATCCTCAGGATAAGTTCTCAATATCAGATTGGCAGGAGTGCTACTTCCGGCACCCCTGCCAGTCAGCTGTTTGAACAGACTGCAGCACTCATATGAGATCTGTGTTCTCTTCTCTATTTACCTGCTCGCCCCTGAAATTGCTGCAGTGAGCAGTGTCCTTAAAATAGCTACAACTGCTCTTTCCCATTCAAGTGAATGGGATGGCGGGGCTTTAATTTCACTGCTCTGCCACTGTAATATTGATGGCAAGCAGGTAAACAATGAAGAGAATGCAGCACTCGCAGCAGAGCTTCGTATTGTTAAAACAGCTGATTGGTGGGGTGTTGGGAGTCGGACCCCACCAATCTGATATTGATAACCTATCCTGAAGATCAATCATCAATATAGGAAACAAATGACCCCTTTGAAAGGATGAACAACTATTACCAATGTGATTAAAGTTAATTACATTGCAAAGCTTTAAAGAATAAAAATTCGTAGTTCGTGTTCGTAGATTAGGAGAAAACTTTATCATAAATGGGATTACTGTGTGACTGCAGTTTTTAAATGGTTGTGAAGTTGATCATTCGTGCAGTGTGCACTTGTGGTTTCTCATTTTCTTGGAGGTGACAGGAAATCTGTAGTATGATTCTAATCTCCGGCAAGCTGTTCCTGTGCTTCTGTAAATCCCATTTCATACAAACGCCTGCTTAGCATTGTAAACCTGGTTAAAAAGGCTAAACTCTGCATTTGGGAGTCTCAACAGATGTTGATCTCTTTGACACACAAAAGTTTGAATCAAAGATCTGATGAAGATTTACGTTCATTAAACCAGGCTAAGGTTGGATTATCTGGAAAAGCTGTGTCACTAAAACAAACTGCAGACTCTTGTGAATGATAAGAGGTTATTAAATGGGGTTATAGAATGAAGGCCTCTGGATGGGGATGTTAATCTCCATGTAATGCTAGCTATACATAGAAGAGAACCTTTGGTTTCTAGATCTCTCAACATAAACATGTACGCTCACAATGGCTTGCATACGGCGTATACAGATGTATCCCCCCCCTTACCTTCACTTGAATTTGTTAATAGACGTAGATTTTTCCTAAAATCAGTTCAATGCAGTTTTGCAACATGCTAGAAAAACTCTTGACAGGCTACAGTTCACAGCACAGCCCTGAGTGGCCACGTAGACACATATTGGATAGAGATCTTGTGACACTATCTCAATATTCTATTTTCTTGAAAAGCTGTTAATCTTTTAACCCCTTCTACCCCGGTCCAGTTTTCGCCCTTCTGCCCAGACTATTTTTTGCAAATCTGACATGTCACTTTATGTGGTAATAGCTTTGGAACACTTTTATTTATCCAAGCCATTCTGAGATTTTCTCGTGACACATTGTACTTCATGATAGTCATAAATTTGAGTCAATATATTTCACCTTTATTTATGAAAAAATTCCAAAGGTACCAAAAATTTATAAAAATTAGCAATTTACACAATTTCAATTTCTCTGCTTATAAAACAGAAAGTGATACCTCATAAAATATTTATTACTTAACATTCCCCATATGTCTACTTTATGTTGGCATCATTTTGTAAATGTGATTTTATTTTAGAACGTTAGAAGGCTTAGAGTTTTAGACGCAATTCTTATAATTTTTAAGAAAATTTCCAAAACCCATTTTTTAAGGACCAGTTCAAGTCTGAAGTTACATAGTGGAAACCCCCCATAAATGACCCCATTTAGAAACTACACCCTTCAAGTTACTCAAAACTCGTTTTACAAAGTTTGTTAGCTCTTTAGGTGTTCCACAAGAATTAATGGAAAATGGAGATTAAATTTCTCAATTTCACTTTTTTGGCAGATTTTCCATTTTAATCCATTTTTTTCTTTAACACATTGAACAAAACTCAATATTTTTTACCCTGATTCTGCGGTTTACAGAAACACTCCACATGTGGTGGTAAACTGTTGTAAGGGCACACGGCAGGGCGCAGAAGAAAAGGAGCGCCATATGGTTTTTGGAAGGCAGATTTTGCTGGACTGGTTTTTAGATGCCATGTCCCATTTGAAGCCCCCCTGATGCACCCTTACAGTACAAACTCCCAAAAAGTGACCCCATTTTGGAAACTAGGGGATAAGGTGCCAGTTATATTGGTACTATTTTGGGGTACATATGATTTTTAGTTGCTCTATTATGTTTTTTTTGAGGCAAGGTAACCAAAAAATGGCTGTTTTGGCACAGTTTTTATTTTTTACAACATTCATCTAACATGGTAAATCATGTGCTATTTTTATAGAGCAGGTTGTTACGGATGCAATGATATCAAATAGGGATGTCCCGATACCAGACATTTGCACGAGTACTTGTACTCGTGCAAATGTCGCCGATACCTGATGGCCGTGCAGCGGCAGGTCCCGTGTCCCAGATTATCAGCGGTGGAAGCGGCGGCGGGTCCCGTGTCGGCTTCCGTGCGGCTGCACTCCCAGCCGATCAGCGTTGTGACGGCAGCGTGTCCCAGCTGATCGGCGTGGGGGCGGGACTTCTGTGCGGCGGCTTTTAAGTCCCATGTGGTTGCCTAGCACTGGGAGGAAGTTAAAGCCATTTCCTCCCAACACTCTGGTGCATCCGAATCAGAAGGATTACAGCAGGCCAGGTGGGTATGGTGCATGAAATGGAGGAGAAATTCAGTTAATTTCTCTCCATTTTATGTTCAACAGTGAATATAAAATAAGGTGTGGGGGGGGCATATAATAGTGATTCCCAACCAGTGTGCCTCCAACTGTTGCAAAACTAAACCTTGTAGTTGTAGTTTTGCAACAGCTGGAGGCACACTGGTTGGGAAATACTGTTATATGCCCATTCTCTCCCCTCATTTGCCCATTCCCTTCCTTATATGCCAGTGTTTCCCAACCAGTGTGCCTCCAACTGTTACAAAACTTCAACTCCCAGCATGCCCACACAGCCAAAGGCTGTCCGGGCATGCTGGGAGTTGTACAAAGTAAAAGTAAGGCAGTTGTCCATAGCAACCAAATTCCAGCTTTCATTTTTTTCATTGCTATCAGCATCTGCTCCGCTGTTTCTTTGTACAGGGTTTGCTGTAAAAACATTACCACACAATAATTGGTATCGGTGAGTACTTAAATAAAAGTATCGGTACTCGGTCTTAAAAAAATGTTATCGGGACATCCCTAATATAAAATATGTCTACTTTCTTTGTTTTACATATTAAAGCAATTTTGGGGAAAAAAAATATGTTTTTGTCTCCATTTTCTGAACGCCTTATATTTATTTTTCTGCCGATTTTGTCTTGCGTAGGGGCTCATTTTTTGCAGGAAGAGTTGAGGTTTTTATTGGTACCATTTTTGGGTACGTATGATTTTTTGATAATTCATTATTACACTTTATGGGATAAGGTGACCAAAAAATTGGTGCTTTTGGCACAGTTTTTATTCATTTTTATAGCGTTCATCTGAGGGGTTAGGTCATGTGACCTTTTTATAGAGCAGATTGTTACGGACGTTGCAATACCGAATATGTGTACTTATTTATTTAAAGGGAGTCTGTCACCTACCTGACCGGTTTCCAACAGGTGACATTGTTCAGTGGGGCACAAAGACATTACACAGATGTTACCCGTGGTTAGTTCTTCTGATGCTTCAAATCGCCCAAAAAGTATTTTTTATCATATGCTAATGAGCTGTCGCAAGTGCCCAGGGGCGGAGAGTTTTCTGAACGTGCACAAGTTCCTCCACCTCACTCTCGCCTAACTCCGCCCCTCAGTAAGCTCAGGCCAGCCCTGTGGCTCTGTGACATCATATTTCCCTGTAGGCTGTTCGCGCATCACTGCCGGGCCCGGGCATGCGAACTGTTCTGCCCACTGTGGTCAGAGGCACAGAGATATGCAGTGCGCATGCGCCAATTTCACGCCAGTAACTGGTGCATTCCTATTCCTGTCCCTCTTTATATCGCACTCCATATCCCTGTCCCTCTGCCCACAGTGGGCAGAACACTGTGCATGCCCGGGCCCGGCAGTGATGCGTGAACAGCCTACATGCTCAGAAGTCCTTTGCAAATGTTCAGGGAGTGCTCAGTCTAAAGGAGGGAGCTACCCTCCAAACACAGTTCATGTAAATTTAGACTAGCACATGTATAGTCACCGGTGCGCATCCATAAACCTACATACAGACAGCAAGCAAAATATGGCGGCACACTGTTATACATGCAGGGCTTCTGAGCAGAGTATAAATATAGCTGGTTCTTACACCGCCATGAAAATTGTAAGCTTAGCCTAGCCCCAGGAGATGCAGTTCTGTTAGGCCTCTTTCACACGGACGTTGGAAGAAAAGGTGTGGATGCGTTGCGGGAACATGTGCGATTTTTCCGCGCGAGTGCAAAACATTGTAATGCGTTTTGCACGCGCGTGAGAAAAATCGGCATGTTTGGTACCCAAACTTCACAGAAGTTCGGGCTTGGGATCGGTGTTCTGTAGATTGTATTATTTTCCCTTATAACATGGTTAAGGGAAAATAATAGCATTCTGAATACAGAATGCATAGTACAATAGCGCTGGAGGGGTTAAAAAAATATAATTTAACTCGCCTTAATCCACTTGATCGCGCAGCCCGGCTTCTTTTCTGTCTTCTTCTTTGCTGTGTGCAGGAAAAGGACCTGTGGTGACATCACTCCTGTCATCACCTGGTCCGTCACATGATCTTTTACCATGGTGATGGATCATGTGATGACCGGAGTGACGTCACCACAGGTCCTTTTCCTGCACACAGAAAAGAAGAAGACAGAAGAGAAGCCGGGCTGCGCGATCAAGTGGATTAAGGCGAGTTAAATTTTTTTTTTTTATTTTTTAACCCCTCCAGCGCTATTGTACTATGCATTCTGTATTCAGAATGCTATTATTTTCCCTTATAACCATGTTATAAGGGAAAATAATAATGATCGGGTCTCCATCCCGATCGTCTCCTAGCAACCGTGCGTGAAAATCGCACCGCATCCACACTTGCTTGTGGATGCTTGCGATTTTCACGCAGCCACATTCACTTCTATGGGGCCTGCGTTGCGTGGAAAACGCACAATATAGAGCATGCTGCGATTTTCACGCAACGCACAAGTGATGCATGAGAATCACCGCTCGTGTGCACAGCCCCATAGAAATGAATGGGTCAGGATTCAGTGCGGGTGCAATGCGTTCACATCACGCATTGCACCCGTGCGGAATACTCGCCCGTGTGAAAGGGGCCTTAGTGTTAGGGACCCATCTGCAAAAGCCACCATGATGTTGGTAGATGGGCGTGACACAAGTTTGATCAAAAATGTGCTCAAGGAGCTTTAATCCAGAATGATCCCTAGTTTTATTGTTTAAATGTATAACCGTGTGCAGCCATATTTTATTTACAGCGGGGAACTAGGCAGCGTTCAAGTGCATAGAGTTTGTGTGTTTTCCTCATGGACTGACCACATCCATCGAAAGATGGTATCCAAAAGGAGAAGGCTTTACATCAAGAATTTATTTTAGGGTTATTTAACACTTCTTAATTAGATCAGTGCGACTCCGCTGGAGGTTAACAGCCCATTGGTTGCAGTCGATAGCAGCATTTTGGGATTTGGTTTACCTTTCATCAGGCTGCTGGTAGAGCTGGAGTATAAGAGCAGCAGTTGTGCTACTGTAGTAGTATTTAAACAAAAAAAAAATAAGCTGAATTCAGAAAGTGTGTGTGTGTGTGTGTGTGTGTATGTATATATATATATATATATATATATATATATATATATATAATATTTATATATATTTTCATATTAACTTACAGAAATCACAACAACAAAAAATATATGGCTGCAATCATGTGCCACATTTGTTGCAGAAATTTTGGGGCAAAATTCACATGCTAATTTAGCTGCAGAAATGCTCTGGGTGTGAAATCCGCAACGGAAATTGACCACTCCACAAATCAAGTTATGTGTAGATTGCCGACATTTTCTGTAGCGTATGGATGAGTTTTTAAAATCTCACTCACTTTATGATTCGGGGGTATTCTCATCTGGGATGTTTCTTGCTATATCCACAGGATATATCTGATAGTTGCAGGTCCCCTTTCCTGTCTCTAGGACGGGGACACGGCGTTGCTTTGGGACTTGTGAAAGTAGCCGAGCGTGCTCTGATCCAAATAAAAGGAGAGCGAAAACTGTATAAAGTTTTGGCAACAACAACGGCGCCCAAATAGAAAAAGATTGTTAGCTGCGGTGTCCACCACACTAGTAACAGCATCACAACACAACATGCTGCAGTTTGTCCAGTTCTTATACTGTTAAAAGCTCTGATTACTGGTGTCCTGGAGTGATCAGTGTGCCTCTTCTCTGTATTGTGTAGCCCTCATTTATGATCCAAGCTTCATGTATTATTCTGCCTGTAATTTCCTGTTTTAAACAGCACAAATCAGCATTTTTCTTTCCACTGTTCCGCCTGAAAGCAAAATGTCAAGTTTAGGAGTTCTGTTCTGCTGAAATACACAAACGTCTTTGTCTTTGTTGTACCCTGCTGTTTACCAGTTGGGGATTATAACGGTCACGTATATCTGCTGTCAGACCTCCTGTATGCCACCATCGTTGTTATTAATCAACCAAAAATAATCAATAAAATGGCAAAATCAGGGTTTTGGTGCTGCCACATGCAGAGTGTGAACTCCTCAGTGGGTCGTGGGTCTACATATGCACCTTGCAATTTGAGCGTTTTTTTGTTGTTGGGGTCAGTAAAGAAATCTAAGCATGAGGGATCCCAGATTATTTCAAACGCATCTTGATAGCTTGAAGTCCTCTCTTTAGGAGTGTTAAAGGGGTCAACCACTTTCTGGCTACTGTTGACCAATGTGTATGTAAGACAATATAGCACTTACCAATATAGCCTTTGATATTCTAGGTTGTTTTGTTATATTTCCCCTTGTTGGGTAGATCTTCCGTGCTGGCTGCATAAAGTTTTTGTCCATAAGATGGCTGCTGATTGAGGGTCATGTGACCAGACACATGACTCGGCCTAATCCATATACACTGCACCTACTCTCAACTCCCAACAGTGCAGATGGCATTGCAGTTTATTTGAATGGAGGTGACTTGTCTGGTCACATGAACCTCCATCAGCAGCCATTTTATCGACAAGACATCTGTGTGCACAGCACAAAAGACTTGTGAAAGTGGCCAGACGCTTTCAGGCATACTTTCAAATAACTTTAAAGAGTAAGCTGCCATCTGTGTATACCTCAGTGATGGCACTATATCTGACCATATAGGACCTGTATTTAGCATGTTTTGGGCAGTAATTCTCCTTTGCAAACTGCATTTCTAATCCTCAGTTGTCTCTGAGCTGGTGGGAAGAGACTAGCTGTAATGTCTGCCCATAGACTCCGCATACAGGCAGCAGATTCTGCTCCCTGTCTCTTACTTACACAAATTAATTTAGAAGCACCATATAGGACCTTATAAAGAAGTACTGAGTTGTATAGCTGTGAATAAAGCACTTTGGGAGAGCTATAACATTTACTATTAGCTGCTGAGTCTGCTGAATCAGTCCTCTCTCCTGCCAGCTTTATTGTTTAAGCGCTTCCTCCCTGCTCCTCACTCCTCTCCATAGACTATGGGATGATGTAGTGTGGTCCTTCAGTGAGTAGGCAGCTAGTCTTTGTATCACAAGACAGGCTTCTCAGATATTTAATAAAGATAGTTTAGAAAAGGGAGGGAGGAAAAAACGAATTACTCTAAAATAAGGTATTTTTTTCCTATGATAGCATATTACAAAGTATCTTATATTTACTTTTTCTATTGATTTATGCAAAGTTGTCTGAAATTAGCGACCATTTAAAGAATTTCATATCATTTAGTGATTAAGGAAGAAAGTCTGCAAAAGGTTTGTCCAATGGCTAACAACTGAAATGTAAAAGTTTGAGCCTGAATTATTATAATTGTTTTATTATCCCCTATAGGAGTGACCGGATCAGAGTTGCGCTTCCTGCAGCGCCATGACATCTTGTCTGATCGCATACTTTAGGTTGCTCTCCTGCCGGCCTCTCTCCCTTAGACAGAGCAGGGTTTATGACATAGCTGGCTAAATTTCATGGCCGTTAATTAACATGTTCTGTATCGCTCCCCCCCCCCCCCCTTCCCCAATTGCTGCAGATGGGTATAGCTATTATGCTCCTTGCCTCCATCTGAGAGGTCGGGGCTAGCAGCACAGTGATCTGTGTGATTGGCAGACAGGATGTGGTGCTGTCAAAGGAAGAGCCATGTAGATCCTGTCACATGACCGGTGAGAAGAGTGGACCTCTGAGCCAAAATGGAAAATGAGTGCTGATGGTTGAGTGAGTTCTATTATGTCCAAACATTTGCAATGTTTTATTTTGGTGAGCAGGTATCCTAGCCTAGCTGTTCAAACACTTTCACTTTGAACAGGTCCTCTTGACTCTCCTGACCAGTGTTTCAGTAAACACTTGATTTTTTTCCTCAAAAAAATAAATAAAAAACAACAGTTATGGATATTTTATTTAGACCTATTGTCACTGATATTTCTCAAGATGACAATTGGCAGTTCAGTTCACCTTGTCAAAGGTCTTTATGTCTGACACTGTCCATTTACAGCTATGTCATTGTGTGCAGGGACCCACCTACAAACGGTAACGACCATTTATTAATTCATACAGTTACTGGATATCTGACACGGGGAGGAGGAAGACTTGGTTTCGGCACTTTTTGCACCTGAATAGACAGGTTTGAAAATGGGGCACGGCTTAGAGGAGTCTTTAAAATGGCATTTACTGAAATAACATCTAATTAGAAACACTTTGGGTGACTAATTAGCCAATATCACTGCAGCCAAGATCAACCACCCAATTTAAAATAAAACCTTTAATAGACGCTCTAAAAGCTCAACAATCTTCTACTCTAGTATACAGACACATAGTCAAGAGGCCAATGTCAAACGCCGTATTGTAGTGGATTTTTAGATCAATTACCAGTCAGTAGAGGGTCATTCCCAGTTATTTTCCAGTTTCTTTATTGATTCCTCTGCTGTCTAGGTTGTAGCTTTAAGTGGCAAATGGGTTCAGTTGGAAAAGTCTGCATCTCCAGTGTGCTCCCCCTGCCTGACTGTGAGGCGCCCTCCCCAATGAAGGCGTCCCTACTCACTGATGGCTCTTCTATTGAGCCACTGTTAGGTCCTGAAAGTGAGAAAATAAGCCAGCCAAGAAGTGGTGTAAAGAATAGAAAAGTCACATATATCACCCAATCTATCATGATGCGTGAGCCATTGTGATGAATCTGGCGGATCTTCAACCTGCCTAGTCTAGTTTTAGTCTAAATTTAAGACTGTAATAATCTCCCCCATTGTGCTGAGACCACTCGCCGTTGTGGAAATATGGGTCTGATAGGCTTAATAGATCGGAGTAGTTTGAAATGGATCTGATGGAACTGGATGTCATGGGGAGCTGCCAAGTCTCACCTAAATAATTTACTGGAGAAACAAGCACTTGATGATATTGATTTTAATGGGTTCTTGTGAATTGCTTTGGGGTGTGTGTTCCCCCTTTAATACAGTAAAAAAAGAATCGTGAAATCATGAAGTTGCTACCTATTTTCAGCTTGCAGACACTCCGAAGGTGGTAATGTCAGATCAGAGGCTCTGGGAATAAAACAGGAGAAGTCGTGCAGAGAAGACAGCTTGTGTTTAAACAATCTATAATTAGTGGGAACTGGGAGGACGGGCGACATGTAGTGACATGGGCCACGTGGCATTGTCTGCATCAAACCTGAGCCACCACTCTGTAAATGCCAAGATTTAATCAAGATAACAGCACTTAATGTCTGCCTGAGATGCACACATGGTTAATAAATACCGCCCACATGCTGGCTCAGTCATCTGTATTGTTACAATCATGCACTGCACCAAAAGCGTCAATATTGCAGTATAACCCAAGGTATTTATCAGGTAAGGTCTTTAAAGGTTCTCAAAGGGAAAATGTATAGCTATATAATGTGTAAGTAGTATATTAGAGTTCATCTCCCAAACATCTTACATTTATTTGTGGTTTACATACCGGATTGGGAATAAACTTATGCACTTGTTTAAAGTGTGACTAAACCTTTGAAGAAACAAATGGAATTTTGGAGCATGGATCCATAGAAAGCTATTAGGCATCCGTACTCCAGAAGCTGAGCATAGCCAAAGGTGTACAGCTCTCTGAGCAGCACAGTTGACCCTTCGTTTTTCCCTCAACGGTTTAGGCTACTTTCACACTAGCGTTTTGGCTTTCCGTTAGTGAGATCTATCATGGGCTCTCACAAGCGGTCCAAAACGGATCAGATTTGCCCTAAGGCCTCTTTAATACGGGCGTTGCGGGAAAATGTGCGGGTGCGTTGCGGGAACACCCGCGATTTTTCCGCGCGAGTGCAAAACATTGTAATGCGTTTTGCACTTGCGTGAGAAAAATCGTGCGTGTTTGGTACCCAAACCCGAACTTCTTCACAGAAGTTCGGGCTTGGGATCGGTGTTCTGTAAATAGTATTATTTTCCCTTATAACATGGTTATAAGGGAAAATAATAGCATTCTGAATACAGAATGCATAGTAAAACAGCGCTGGAGGGGTTAGAAAAAAATAAAAAATCATTTAACTCACCTTAATCCACTTGCTCGCGTAGCCGGCATCTCCGTCTGTCTCTTTTACTGTATAGGACCTGTGGTGAGCATTAACTATAGTTCAAGGACCTGGGATGACGTCACTCTGGTCATCACATGGTACGTCACATGATCTTTTACCATGGTGAATCACCATGGTAAAAGAACATGTGACGTACCATGTGATGACCGGAGTGACGTCATCCCAGGTCCTTGAACTATAGTTAATGCTCACCACAGGTCCTATACAGTAAAAGAGACAGACGGAGATGCCGGCTACGCGAGCAAGTGGATTAAGGTGAGTTAAATGATTTTTTATTTTTTTTTAACCCCTCCAGCGCTGTTTTACTATGCATTCTGTATTCAGAATGCTATTATTTTCCCTTATAACCATGTTATAAGGGAAAATAATAATGATCAGGTCTCCATCCCGATCGTCTCCTAGCAACCGTGCGTGAAAATCGCACCGCATCCGCACTTGCTTGCGGATGCTTGCGATTTTCACGCAACCCCATTCATTTCTATGGGGCCTGCGTTACGTGAAAAACGCACAAAGAGGAGCATGCTGCGATTTTCACGCAACGCAAAAGTGATGCGTGAAAATCACCGCTCGTGTGCACAGCCCCATAGAAATGAATGGGTCGGTATTCAGTGCGGGTGCAATGCGTTCACCTCCCGCATCGCATCCGCGTGGAATACTCGCTCGTGTGAAAGGGGCCTAATGCATTCTGAATGGAAAATGATCTGCTCAGAATGCATCAGTTTGCCTCCATTCAGTCTCCATTCCGCTCTGGAGGCGGACATCATAACACTGCCTGCAGCATTTTGCTGTCTGCCTGACGAAGCGGAGCCAAACAGGTCCATCCTGACACACAATGTAAGTCAATGGGGACGGATCCGTATTCTCTGGCACAATAGAAAACTGATCCATCTCCCATTGACTTTCAATGGCGTTCAAGACAGATCTGTCATGGCTATAGAATACATAATACAACTGGATCCGTTCATGACGGATGCATGCGGTTGTATTATTGTAACTGAAGCGTTTTTGCAGATCTATGACGGATCCGCAACAAACGCTAGTGTAAAAGTAGCCAGAGTTACCTTTGTAACCCTATGGGAAGCCATATGGCTTATATGATGGCTGCCACTAGGGTTCCTCATGGCACTTCAAGGGTAGGTCTGTGGGGATCTCATGTGTTGGGGACTGAGGGTGCAGTCATTGAGGCAGCAACAGAGCATGATGATGGTTTTAGAGAAAGTTTTGGTATAATTTAATCATTGATGAGTTAAATTTTGGGCTTACATGTTGTTGTTTTTTTGGGGTGGGGGGGGGGATTTCCCCAACCCTCAAATTAATTTTTCAAAATGTTCTAACCGTGTCCTGCATAGCTTACAACTGGCCCCCAAATACCTGTACCAGTGATTTGCCTCTTTCACTATAGTAGGCATACCAGGCACTTGCTGGTTTTAGGACCTTGTGGACTTCCAGTCTGGCCTTTCGGGTCATACTAGCCTACAAGTTTCGTGCATCCTAGCGCTGACATGTCATCCAGCTGTAGTATCCAGTTCCTTAACCCCTTAAGGACCGGGCTAATTTTCACCTTCAGGACCAGGCCATTTTTTGCAAATCTGACCAGTGTCAATTTATGTGGTGATAACTTTAAAACGCTTTGACTTATCTAGTCCATTCTGAGATTGTTTTTTCGTCACATATTGTACTTCATGACACTGGTAAAATGGAGTAAAAAAAAAAAAACATTTTTATTTATAAAAAATACAAAATTTGCCAAACATTTTGAAAAATTAGCAAATTTCCAAGTTTCAATTTCTCTACTTCTATAATACATAGTAATACCTACAAAAATAGTTATTACTTTACATTTCCCATATGTCTTCTTCATGTTAGGATCATTTTGGGAATGACATTTTATTTTTGGGGGACGTTACAAGGCTTAGAAGTTTAGAATAAATCTTGAAATTTCTCAGAACTTTTCAAAAACCAACTTTTTAAGGACCAGTTCAGGTCTGAAGTCACTTTGTGAAGCTTACATGATAGAAACCACCCAAAAATGACCCCATTCTAGAAACTACACCCCTTAAGGTATTCAAAACTTTGTTAACCCTTTAGGTGTTCCACAAGAATTAATGGAAAATAGAGATACAATTTCAAAATTTCACTTTTTTGGCAGATTTTCCATTTTAATATTTTTTTTCCCAATTACAAAGCAAGGGTTAACAGCCAAACAAAACTCATTATTTATGGCCCTGATTCTGTAGTTTACAGAAACACCCCATATGTGGTCGTAAACTGCTGTACGGGCACACGGCAGGGCGCAGAAGGAAAGGAATGCCATACGATTTTTGGAAAGCAGATTTTGCTATACTGTTTTTTTTTTTTTTTACACCATGTCCCATTTGAAGCCCCCCTGATGCACCCCTAGAGTAGAAACTCCAAAACAGTGACCCCATTTTAGAAACTACGGGATAGGGTGGAAGTTTTGTTGGTACTAGTTTAGGGTACATATGATTTTTGGTTGCTCTATATTACACTTTTTGTGAGGTAAGATAACAAGAAATAGCTTTTTTGGCACCGTTTTTTTTTTTTTTTTTTTGTTATTTACAACATTCATCTGACAGGTTAGATCATGTGGGATTTTTATAGAGCAGGTTGTCACGGACGCGGCGATACCTAATATGTATACAATTTTTTTTATTTATGTAAGTTTTACACAATGATTTCATTTTTGAAACAAAAAAAAATAAAAAATCATGTTTGTGTCTCCATAGTCTGAGACCCATAGTTTTTTTTATTTTTTGGGCCATTGTTTCATGTAGGGGCTCATGTTTTGCAGGATGAGGTGACTGTTTGATTGGTACTAATTTGGCGTACATGCAACTTTTTTGATCACTTTTATTACCTTTTTTGGGAAGTAATGTGGGCAAAATTTCAATTTCCTCATAGTTTTTATTTTTTTTATTTTTATGGCGTTCACCGTGCGGGGAAAGTAACCTGATCTATAAAACGGTCATGTTGTTACGGACGCGGCGATACCTAATATGTGTAGTGTATTAAATTTTTTTCATTTTTATTCAGTGATGAAGGTTTTTTTTTCTTTACTTTTTTCACATTTTTTTTACATTTTTTTGACCCAGACCCTCTTGGTTCTTGAAAATCCAGTGGGTCTGATGTCTGTATAATACAGTACAGTTCACTATATATTGTATTGTACTGTATTTTACTTACACTTTGTCTGAACAAATCTATGCCTTTAGCCTGAGAAAGCGTCCTGTTGCCATGGGAACCTTCCCCGTGTGCCACAACTGAGCAGACGGGGAAGAGGAAGGAGGGGGGCTCCCTCCCTCTGTGACCCCATCCTGTCTGGGGGCTGCAAAGGCACAGCAGCCCCCCGATGGGAGAGGGAGGGAGCTCCCTGACTGTTAACCTTTTCCATACAGCGGTCCGTACGGACCACGGCATGGAAAGGGTTAAACGGCTGACATCACAGCACAGATGTCAGCCGTTTATACCAGAGTGTCAGCAATGTGCTGACACTCTGGTATACCCACTGGACGCCATTGAATATTCAAGAGGAGGTGCACCGCCTGCAACCCCCCCCTGCACCACCCGCCGGCATAAAATCTTTATTTTGGGCATTTCAAAGTTTCTGGTCCGCGGGGATCAGAAACTTCAGAAAGCGCTGCAAACCGCAGGTCTGAATTGACCTGCGGTTTGCTGCGATCGCAGATACGGGGGGGTCACATGACCTTCCCCCCGGCGTTGACAGGATGCCCGCTGAATGATTTCAGCGGGCATCCTGTTCCGATTAACCCCCGCCACGCCGCAATCGCGTTTTAAACTCATGACGTACCGATACGTCATGTGTCCTTAAGGACTAGGGAAACATGCCGTATTGGTACGTCATGTGTCCCTAAGGGGTTAAGCTACTTTCACATCTGTGCCTTGGTTTCCAGTTGGGAGACCCAGCAGAGGATCTCAAAACCGGACCAAAACGGTTCAGCTTGATTTAACACATCAGGATGCATCCGTTCCGTTAGGATGCGGTTGTAATCTTAATGGGACAAACTGGATCCATCACTAAAAGTAATGTAAGTCAATGGGTGATGGGTCTGTTTTTTTTTGTTTTTTTAGGATCTGAAAAAACTGCATCCGGCACTATTGACTTTCATTATTTTTAGTGACTGATCCGGTTTATTCCGTTTGGATAGCTGACACAAAACGGAATGCTACCAGAACGGAATGCATATTGATGCATCCTGAACGGAGCATACCCCATTCACAATACATTGGCCCTAAACGGAACCATTTTGGACTGGTATTGAGATCCTCTGCTGGGTCTCAAAACCGGAGTGCCAAAACACTGATGTGAGAATAGCCTTAGTGTTCCACTTTGCCCACTCACTCTATCTTCTACCGCAGACCCAGTCTGTCTCTCACTTTACCCATGCTTGTTGATGACAGAATGCTGGCATCAGTAGTGAGGTGCTTGTACACTCTCTGAAATGGAAGATCACACAAAAAGTTGATGGGCATGACCAATCAGATTCCACCTTTCGTTTTTCAGAGCTCCTTTGAAAAATGAAAAGTGGTATCTGGTTGCTGTGGGCTGCTAAGGCTACTTTCACACTCGCGTTTGGTGCGGATCCGTCATGGATCTGCACAGACGGATCCATTCAGATAATAATACAAACGTCTGCATCCGTTCAGAATGGATCCGTTTGTATTATCTTTAACATAGACAAGACTGATCCGTTTTGTTCAGTTTCGTCAGACAGACACCAAAACGCTGCAGGCAGTGTTTTGGTGTCCGCCTCCTTGGCGGAATAGAGACGTAACGGAGGGAAACTGATGCATTCTGAGTGGATCCTTTTCCATTCAGAATGCATTAGAATATAAACTGATCCGTTTTGGACCGCTTGTGAGAGACCTGAACGGATCTCGCAAATGTAAAGCCAAAACGCCAGTGTGAAAGTCTAAGCCAGTTTTGATAAATCTCCCCCCTAGAGTTGAAAGTTGTGGCGTACATGCGTGCATAACTGCCACTCCATCCAAATGAAGTGATCCCCGGGGCCCAGGAGTTAGAAACCTGCTGATCGGACACTTGACCAGTGATGAGCGGCAGGGGCAATATTCGAATTCGCAATATTTCTCGAATATTTAGGTGAATATTCGTCATATATTCGCGAAATCAAGAATTCGTGATCTCCAGTCATTATTTCCTTGATTTGGAAAATCGGCATTCGGAAAATTAGCGAAAAAATTTGCGGTACAAAAATTTGCGATCAACACTACTCCTATAGGCAACATTCCTATTTGTTGCTAGGGATGTTGCTAAGTGCCGATATTCGCGATAAATTCGCATATTAGAATTTTCGTGAATATATAGCACTATATTCTAAATATTCGCAAATTCTCGAAGTGGCGATAGTCACAATTAAAATTCACGATTCGAATATTCACGATCAACACTAGACTTGACCCCTATCCAGAGAATAGAGGTTAAGTTATGGTTATGGGACAACCCCTTTAAGACACTATTCCTCACTCTGAGGGTCACAGGTTATACATATATGGTTTTGAAGTTTTTGGTCATAGAAAAGATTGTATGCAGAAGATGATATGCATTCGCATTTATACATTTTGACCACACAATATATCATGGATTGACAGAGATCTGTATGAAAGGTCATGCATTCCCCACTAGAGAAGGACCTGATTTATAGAGGGTGTTGTTGCAGTCATGTAAGTCATAGCTTTCATGCAGTAAAACTGATATATGGTGTTAAGATAATAAATCTGTATTTTAGTCATGTGGCATGACCATGGATAATGATTTAATGATATTACAGAACGTTTTAAATTGTGGCTTCCCTGTCACAGATTCTACAAGACGGAATTGCGGCTGGAAGATTGTCTACTGCAGTCTTCTGCGTTTCCCCTGTGAACGTGTCTTGACTAGGTTCTCCCTTGTAACCTATTTTCCCAAGCATTACATGTATTATGAAAAATTGCAGGTTCTGTTAAAAGCATCTGGTCTTGGCTCTTAAGTCTGAACATGACATCTATGCAGTGCACTTATGTTCTTCCTTAAAATGAACCCAGCATTAAGTGTTATAAGGGCTGAACTCCTGGTGAGAAGCCATGCTGAGATTTGGGTGCTTTCTAACATTTTAAGGCCTCTTTCACACTACCGTTTTTTTTATTTTTTCTGTTTTGCGGCCCTTTTTTTGCGTTCCGTATACGGAACCATTCATTTCAATGGGTCCGCAAAAAAAACGGAATGTACTCCGTATGCATTCCGTTTCTGTATCTCCGTTCCGTGCAAAGATAGAACATGTCCTATATTTGGCCGCAAATCACGTTCCGTGGCTCCATTAAAGTCAATGGGTCCGCAAAAAAAACTGAATGCATACGGAAATGCATCCGTATGTCTTCCGTATCCGTTCCGTTTTTTGCGGAACCATCTATTGAAAATGTTATGCCCAGCCCAATTTGTTCTATGTAATTACTGTATATGCCATATGGAAAAACGGAACCGAATCGGAAACAAAAAAAACGGAACAACGGATCAGTGAAAAACGGACAGCAAAACACTGAAATAGCCATACGGTAGTGTGAAAGAGGCCTTAAAGGGAGAATTGTGCAGGTAGAGGATGTTTATATTGTAACTTAGTCAATTTAGAGCAGTTTCTTATTAGGTTTAGTAGCATTGCATGTTTTTACCCTCTGTTCAACAAAACTTTACATTTTTTTACCTGCCTCTCAGGTAACAATTCATAAATGGAATATAAGCCATTTTCTTCTCATCTTTTCTTCACGAAGTGTGGACTGTGCCCCAGGTGTGGAAAATCCTTACAGCCAGTGACGCACAGTTGTAAGTGCTGTCAAGATGTTAAAGGGCATCTGTCAGCAGATTTGTACCTATGACACTGGCTGACCTGTTACATGTGCACTTGGCAGCTGAAGGGTCTGTGTTAGTCCCATGTTCATATGTGTCCACAATACTGAGAAAAATGAAGTGTTAGTATATGCAAATGAGCCTGTAGGAGCAACGGGGGCGTTGCCATTACACCTAGAGGATCTGCTCTCTGCAGCTGCTGCACCCTCTGCACTTTGACAGAGCTAGGCATAATGACATTTACACTGTCTGGTCCTGTCAAACAAAATGCAGAAGCTGTGACCGTTGCGGATAGCTAAACCTCTAGGTGTAATGACAACGCCCCTGTTGCTCCTGGAGGCTCATTTACATATATTAAAACATAATTTTTCTCAGCAATGCGGGCACATATGTACATGGAAACAACACAGATGTCTTCATCTGCCAAGTGCACATGCAATAGGTACAAATCTGCTGACAGATGCCCTTTAAACTAGCAATACAGTAGTGATGTAAGGACTAATGTACTTGGTGAGAATTTGTATGTTAGGATTATATCCTCTCTTGCACAACAGTATACAGCTCATATGCTTTTTACCCCCACTGCATATCTTCAGTAATATCCAGATCCGTATTCAAGCATCTGATGCTGCCACTTGGAAGGATAGAAAAGGATCCATATGTATACTATGGCATACTAATATCTGCCTGTCAAGACCTTCAGTATGTGACAGAGAAATTATACTCTCTGATATGATGGGGTGGGGACATTCAGGTTATCCCTTCCTCTGGGGTCTTGTGCAGTTTTGTAGGGAGAGCAGAATGTATGTCTCTCCCTGCTGCCTGTCGACATATCCCCCACTGGCTGACATGAAAGCCCGCTGAAGGGATGAATGCTTCAACCTGCTGTATTGAGCTAGGTCTTGTTTTAGAGCTAAGACTTTAAGCTTTAAAAGACGGGCATTGTGGTTCTAGCCATGATAGAGCCTTTAGATACCAGGCTTGTGAGTGAGATCTGCAGATAATACATTTTAGCTGCTATATAGCCTGAGATATAGCTATTAGTAGCTGCTGGGCCTTCCCTTGGTGTATGAATGAGTGTGTGTATGTGCACGTGTGTGTGTGTGTGTGTGTATGTGTATGTATATGTATATATATACACTCACCTAAAGAATTATTAGGAACACCATACTAATACGGTGTTGGACCCCCTTTTGCCTTCAGAACTGCCTTAATTCTACGTGGCATTGATTCAACAAGGTGCTGATAGCATTCTTTAGAAATGTTGCCCCATATTGATAGGATAGCATCTTGCAGTTGATGGAGATTTGAGGGATGCACATCCAGGGCACGAAGCTCCTGTTCCACCACATCCTGAAGATGCTCTATTGGGTTGAGATCTGGTGACTGTGGGGGCCATTTTAGTACAGTGAACTCATTGTCATGTTCAAGAAACCAATTTGAAATGATTCGAGCTTTGTGACATGGTGCATTATCCTGCTGGAAGTAGCCATCAGAGGATGGATACATGTTCTCATTCGGTTTACGCCAAATTCGGACTCTACCATTTGAATGTCTCAACAGAAATCGAGACTCATCAGACCAGGCAACATTTTTCCAGTCTTCAACAGTCCAATTTTGGTGAGCTCGTGCAAATTGTAGCCTCTTTTTCCTATTTGTAGTGGAGATGAGTGGTACCCGGTGGGGTCTTCTGCTGTTGTAGCCCATCCGCCTCAAGGTTGTGCGTGTTGTGGCTTCACAAATGCTTTGCTGCATACCTCGGTTGTAACGAGTGGTTATTTCAGTCAACATTGCTCTTCTATCAGCTTGAATCAGTCGGCTCATTCTCCTCTGACCTCTAGCATCCACAAGGCATTTTTGCCCACAGGACTGCCGCATACTGGATGTTTTTCCCTTTTCACACCATTCTTTGTAAACCCTAGAAATGGTTTTGAGTGAAAATCCCAGTAACTGAGCAGATTGTGAAATACTCAGACCGGCCCGTCTGGCACCAACAACCATGCCACGCTCAAAATTGCTTAAAGGGAACCTGTCACCAGGATTTTGGGTATAGAGCTGAGGACATGGGTTGCTAGATGGCCACTAGCACATCCACAATATCCAGTCCCCATAGCTCTGTGTGCTTTTATAGTGTATAAAAACCAATTTGATACATATGCAAATTAACCTGAGATGAGTCAGAGCTCTAAAATATGACTCTTCTCTGGTCACACAAGTAAGATATGACTCTTATGTTAATTTGCATATGTATCAAATCGGTTTTTTTACACAATAAAAGCACACAGAGCTATGGGGACTGGATATTGTGGATGTGCTAGTGGCCATCTATCAATCCATGTCCTCAGCTCTATACCCAAAATCCCGGTGACAGGTTCCCTTTAAATCACCTTTCTTTCCCATTCTGACATTCAGTTTGGAGTTCAGGAGATTGTCTTGACCAGGACCACATCCCTAAATGCATTGAAGCAACTGCCATGTGATTGGTTGACTAGATAATTGCATTAATGAGAAATAGAACAGGTGTTCCTAATAATTCTTTAGGTGAGTGTGTGTGTGTATATATATATATATATATATATATATGTATATATATATATACAATTATATTTTTTTTTTATTGAAATCTGTCATTAAAAAAACTAAGGGTTTTTCAGTCCAGTTGAACCCAGCTGTAGGATAGTCAAAATCGGGGCAGACTGTCTATAGACCTTAAAGGGAAACTTCCTGGTGGGCCAGTGCCAAAGGGTCTGCCGGATCCTTCCTCACAGACATCAGCCAGGTAAGTAATGACCTCACATTTACCTCTTGACTCCTGAATTCAACTGTATTGCCATCCTGAGGCAACTGGAGTAGAAGGACAAAACGTGGCAGCTGATGCCTGCCACCACAGGGTAGCTGTCATAAAATAAATTTAGTCATAAAAGAAGGCAGTTTTTGGGGAGGCATTTTGTGCTAATGAGTGCAGTATTTTGCGATGCATTGTGTTATTTGGCTCTGCTGGGGTGGTATAATGTGCTGCAATATGGTATTGCTGACCCCACCCAGAAAGCTTCATACGTTATGTTGTGGATAGCTCAACCCCATTCTAAAAAATGGGAGCTGTTATGACCATTATGTGTAACGAGCAATCTCTTCTGTTACCAGCTGATTGGTGGGGGTGTTGGACCCCCACCAGGCTAATATTGACCTATCCTAAGGCTAGGTAATCAATGTCGGAGTCCTGGAAAACCCCTTTAATGGCATACATCCTAGTGAAAGATCAGTCTAAAAAATGTATTTTGCATAATCTGACAGTGTACACTACAGTAGTCTGATCAATATGATTGGATAATACTGAAATAAATACACCAAAGCTGATCTAATCGTAAATTGGGTGATTCAGCTTCATGGTGCATAATTTCATCTGAATGTTGCAAAGCCTCTCAAGATATTGAGAAGTCATTGTTATTCACATTGTACAATCAGTACCGTGTATAATCACTTCATCATTTGTAATAAGATGAAAAAAAATTACAAGAGCTACTGCAAAATTAATATTGAAAAAATGTTGATAAAATAGTAAAATGCTTTGATCTTCATTTTCCAGTCTTATTGATGTTACACTAGAGAATATATTGCTTGTCTGATTTGATCCTAGAATTGGAAAAACTAGATAAGTGCATTTTCATGCAAACACGGAAGAGGTGATTATAACATAGAAAACAGAATACAATTCATCACTTCCAAAAGTAAAATTCAATTCTTTATTTTGAAATCTTATAAAACTTGTTGCATACTATAAAATACGGAATGCCGTAGCCAGACGCATTTCAAGCCTGTTTTTACTCCTAGCACGGTCACCTACTTTAGGTAATAACTGTAACTATAGTAACTATAATATTATACATATTAATATCCTATCACCACATAGCCAGAACATGTCTGCATTGGTCTTTGTTCAGATCAGCAAGTGGGAAATCTTACATCCTTTTGAGTTTTGTATTACACTGTTTCTTTTTCTTCCATTCTTTTCTGTAGGAGATGAGTAAACTGCGTAGTATACTTGACTGTTTCTGTAAGCCCAACCTCCTCTGGCTGCTGCATCAGATTGGTATTCTAATCTAAGCCTTAAATGGCTGAGATGGGAATACCACTTTCAGTCTTGTAAATTGTGAGGTAGGACCTCCATGGATAAGTCTTAGGGGCTCATTTACTATTCGGAAGTACTCAGAAATTAGAAATTTTTCAGACGCAGATGACTCAACGGTTCGATTCCAAGACAAGTGGTACCTTGGAACCGAGACTTTGCAAAGTAATAACTTCGGCTCATCAGAGCCAATACATTCTAATACTGTACTGAGCGCTCACTCCGTACAGTATTGAAATTAAGTTTTATGCGAATCAACTTCGGATGTTTCATCCGAAGTCGATTCGCTCATCCCTAATCTCCACATTCATTGCTCTCCTAGATTTATATCAAGTTGAAAGCTCAAGGGGAGGGTCTTTTCTGCTGCAGCTGAGGGGGCATGTCCATGCTTTCCTATCACAGCTCAGGAGGTGCTTGAAAGATGGAACTAAGCATGTTCTGCCATCTCTGGCGCCATACAGATACATTTTATACAATAACTCAGTGTATATGCTAAATTTTTAATTGCATGCAAATTACAAAGAAGGCTGCTTGCCTTCTTCCTTCCTGTTGCCTCCTCTTCCACATGATGTAAAAGAAAATGTGATTCCTTAGATTCCAGGCCACCTTCTTCCATTGATCCATGGGTCCAGTTCTGCTGCCCACTGATGTATTTTAGTGGTGGACAGGGGTCAGCATATGCATATCTTGGCTGGCATGATTTTTTTCACCAGCTTTTCTGTGGATTGGACCAGACAGGCTAGCTTTCACACCACACACGCATCAGGGGGCTTTACTAGTTATCCTTCTTCTGGCCACTCTTGCTAGATACTAATCACTACATACCAGGAACACCCCAAAAACTTGTCATTTTAGAGATATTCTGAACCAGTTGTCTAGCCATACCAATCTGTATGCAGCTTTTATGCAATTTGGTGCAGATTTTGCTGCTGTGGATACGTCCCTTGTGGACAAGACCCATATAATACTGATATCTGCTGTGCTGAAACCTTGGTAGGTAGAAGTGGACCGTTTCCCCTGCAGGCCTGGGATGCATCTTTTGTGGGATTCAGCAGTATTCGGCTGCTGACTTTGCACAGTGCACACAATCCAATGTACTTTCCAGCCCTCTGATTATTACATTGGATGGAAAGTTGAGATTGAGTCTTGGCTCGGCTGCTCCCTCCCCCTTACGAACCATCTGGGTGGAACTTGCCATATGTCCTGCTGTGGGTATCTGAGCTCAGATTATGCACAGTTTGGCAAATCTGCCTCTTAAATGAAGACTCCTCCCTGCTCTTCTATGAACATAGTGACATTAATATATTTTTTGCTACATTTTACCGTTGATTCTTAATACACAAACGAGGAACAAGCTTTTAAAAACAAATCTGTAAAGGAGTGGTGTGACAGGGAGTCGTTTTTGGGGATTATTATATTTTTTTTTACATGTCGATGTTTGGACAAGATTAATTTGATTAACATTGTTTTTTTGCTTGACTGATCGCCTCGAACTCTTTCTTTAACTAAGCGTGTGGACCATTGCCAGTAGCAGTCCGCAATCCTTCAGTTCATTCATATGTTTATATTTCACGCTGTGTTGAGCATGTAGGATTGCAATGCAGAGAGTTACTGTACATCTGAATTGACTGGGCATGCACCAGCCATGCATTATATCAAAGTGCCCTCATAAATATCCATAAGTAGGTAGCCGCTAATCCAGCTCTAGATAATCGTGATGTATGGTAACGCAGCAGGACATTAGCCACTGAGTGTAATAATGTCTAAACTCATCCAGCAATGGATCACAGTATGTATAGATGAGCCAAAGATCACTGCATATTTCTACAGCCCGAACTCTAGTCCTTTTCAGGTGGGATGTCTGTGCTCACAATGCAAATGCCCCACCAGACTGGCTTACATTGGATGTCCTGTGGCTAAATCACCAGCAGATGTCATGTTGAAGATGGAGTGACTTGTTAACGCTTATTTTACACATAGATAATCTTCGTACTTGTGGTCATCACTCGTTTGCTTTTAAATCGTTCCTTCTTACTTGATGTAAAGATGGGGGACAGATGCTTGGTCAAAAGGCAGGTATGAGATCGTTAGCGAGTAGACAACTCCATATTATGTGAATGAATCTATTGTTGAGGAGGGATAATTTTCTTTTGCATGCTGAGAGATAAAGATAAATGAGAAACGAGCGATTTGTCGCTTGTTTTGTTAAAGTATGATCGATTCAATCACACAATTCTCGTTCATTTTCGCTCGCATGTATGAGAACCTGTACGATATTCGCTCTGTGTAATTGGGCCTTTAGTATGAATTTTAAGCATAGACACAATAAATTGGTACCCAGTGCCAATTATTGTGACTATTTGCTCTGAGTTGCTATTCCTTCCTGAAGTGAATCGCCATGTTAGGCTACTTTCACACTAGCGGCAGGACGGATCCGACAGGCTGTTCACCCTGTCGCGATTTCGCCGGACCGCGTTCTCCGTCCCCATTGACTATAATGGGGACGGGGGCGGAGCTCCGGCGCAGCACGGCAGTGCCGGCGAAAGGCCGCCGGACTAAAAGTACTGCATGTCCGACTTTTTAGTTCGGCGGCGTCTCTCATCGCGAACTGCCGTGCTGCGCCGGAGCTCCACCCCATCCCCATTATATAGTCAATGGGGACGGAGTGGCGGCACTGCGAAATAGCGGCAGGACGGATCCGACAGGGTGAACAGCCGTCCTGCCGCTGGTGTGAAAATACCCTTAGAGAGCAGTAAATTTTATTTGGCTAGGCACATCTACAGTCAGGTCCATAAATATTGGTTCTAAAATTTATGGACACAATTCTAAAATTTTTGGCTCTATACACCACCACAATGGATTTGAAATGAAACAAACAAGATGTGCTTTAACTGCAGACTGTCAGCTTTAATTTGAGGGTATTTACATCCAAATCAGGTGAACGGTGTAGGAATTACAACAGTTTGCATGTGTGCCTCCCACTTGTTAAGGGACCAAAAGTAATGGGACAATTGGCTTCTTAGCTGTTCCATGGCCAGGTGTGTGTTATTCCCTCATTATCCCAATTACAATGAGCAGATAAAAGGTCCAGAGTTCATTTCAAGTGTGCTATTTGCATTTGGAATCTGTTGCTGTCAACTCTCAAGATAAGATCCAAAGAGCTGTCACTATCAGTGAAGCAAGCCATCATTAGGCTGAAAAAACAAAACAAACCCATAAGGCCCCTTTCACACGGGCGTTGCAGGAAAATGTGCAGGTGCGTTGCGGGAACACCTGCGATTTTTCCGCACGAGTGCAAAACATTGTAATGCGTTTTGCACTCGCGTGAGAAAAATCGCGAGTGTTTGGTACCCAAACCCGAACTTCTTCACAGAAGTTCGGGCTTGTGATCGGTGTTTTGTAGATTGTATTATTTTCCTTTTATAACATGGTTATAAGGGAAAATAATAGCATTCTGAATACAGAATGCATAGTAAAACAGCCCTGGAGGGGTTAAAAAAATAATAATAATAATTTAACTCGCCTTAGTCCACTTGTTCGCGGCCCGGCATCTCCTGGCTTCATCTGATCTCTGTGCAGCAACAGGACCTTTGGTGACGTCATTCTGGTCATCACATGATCCATCACATGATCTTTTAACATGGTGATGGATCATGTGATGACCGGAATGACGTCACCAAAGGTCCTGTTGCTGCACAGAGATCAGATGAAGCCAAAGGGGGGGCCGGGCTACGCGAACAAGTGGGTTAAGGTGAGTTAATATTATTTTTTTTTTAACCCCTCCAGCGATGTTTTACTATGCATTCTGTATTCAGAATGCTATTGTTTTCCCTTATAACCATGTTATAAGGGAAAATAATAATGATCGGGTCTCCATCCCGATCATCTCCTAGCAACCGTGCGTGAAAATCGCACTGCATCCGCACTTGCTTGCGGATGCTTGCGATTTTCACGCAACCCCATTCATTTCTATGGGGCCTGCGTTACGTGAAAAACGCACAAAGAGGAGCATGCTGCGATTTTCACGCAACGCCCAAGTGATGCGTGAAAATCACCTCTCATGTGAACAGCCCCATAGAAATGAATGGGTCGGTATTCAGTGCGGGTGCAATGCGTTCACCTCCCGCATCGCATCCGCGCGGAATACTCGCTCGTGTGAACATTCTTAAAAAGAAGGAACGCATCGGTGAGCTCAGCAACACCAGAAGTCCACGGAAAACAACTGTGGTGGATGACTGAAGAATTCTTTCCCTAGTGAAGAAAACACCCTTCACAGCAGTTGGCCAGATCAAGAACACTCTCCAGGAGGTAGGTGTATGTGTGTCAAAGTCAACAATCAAGAGAAGACTTCACCAGAGTGAATACAGAGGGTTCACCACAAGATGTAAACCATTGGTGAGCCTCAAAAACAGGAAGGCCAGATTAGAGTTTGCACAACGACATCTAAAAAAAAGCCTTTACAGTTCTGGAACAACATCCTATGGACAGATAAGACCAAGATCAACTTGTACCAGAGTGATGGGAAGAGAAGAGTATGGAGAAGATAAGGAACTGCTCATGATCTTAAGCATACCACCTCATCAGTGTAGCATTGTGGTGGTAGTGTCATGGCGTGGGCATGTATGGCTGCCAATGGAACTGGTTCTCTTGTATTTATTGATGATGTGACTGCTGGCAAAAGCAGCAGGATGAATTCTGAAGTGTTTCGGGCAATATTATCTGCTCATATTCAGCCAAATGCTTCAGAACTCATTGGATGGCGCTTCACAGTGCAGATGGGACAATTGCCCAAAGCATACTGCAAAAGCAACCAAAGAGTTTTTTAAGGGAAAGAAGTGGAATGCTATGCAATGGCCAAGTCAATCACCTGACCTGAATCCGATTGAGCATGCATTTCACTTGCTGAAGACAAAAGTGAAGGGAAAATGCCCCAAAAACAAGCAGGAACTACAGACACTTGCAGTAGAGGCTTGGCAGAGCATCACCAGGGATGAAACCCATCGTCTGGTGATGTCTATGTCTTCCAGACTTCAGGCTGTAATTGACTGCAAAGGATTTGCAACCAAGTGTTAAAAAGTGAAAGTTAGATTTATGATTATTATTCTGTCCCATTACTTTTGGTTCCTTAACAAGTGGGAGGCACATATGCAAACTGTTGTAATTCCTACACCGTTCACCTGATATGGATGTAAATACCCTCAAATTAAAGCTGACAGTCTGCAGTTAAAGCACATTTTGTTTGTTTCATTTCAAATCCATTGTGGTGGTGTTTAGAGCCAAAAATGTTAGAATTGTGTCGATGTCCCAATATTTATGGACCTGACTGTATTATCCAACAGCATCTGCTTTACACAAGCTTATGACTTTGAGATGGTGTCCTGTACAATGTTAAGTGTGAGGCCACAATTTGCAGTCTTGAAAAAAACACTGATTTTGCAGCAGTCAAAAATGCAATAACCACAATATAAACATTGGGGCAGAGAATTTGGTGCATGGTTACATCCTTTTGTGTCATCCTTTGGATTACTTTATTGCAGTTGTATGACTGAATTGTATCACAATTGGCACAAAATGTTACATTCAGGCCACACCCTTTCCTGAAAAGCCACACCCCCTTTTCAGAATGGATGCAGATAACTTCTCTAACCCTAGATACACCATTTACACCAAATTTTGGAGATCTCATATAGTTTTTCCTCAGTCTGATTCCCTACAAGGAAAGAGGTTGAAAATTATATTTCAGAAATATAGTTGTCGCTGATTCCCCCCTACTTCCTGCTGTGATGAGGTTCTGAAAAGGGACATGTGACCACTGCTGCCAGTCACTGGTGAAGTAGAGAACTTATTTTTATTTTCAATGCTGAGACGTTTTAAATATTTAGTTTTTAAAATCTGATCTCTAAGATGCTATCCATTTTGTATGATAGTTTTTTGCTCTTTTGAAGTGTTCGTAAAAGTGGCATGTCGGTGTTAAATTTCTCCATTTTACCTGTCAGGCGTAATTAAAGAGGTTGTCCCAAGATATAAACTTAATTTGTATCCACTAACTTATCATGGAGTTGTGAGTTGACTTCTGGGACCCCCACCTATCTTGAGGACTTGGGTCCAGAGTTCTCTAAATGAGTGACGCGTTAGTTAAGCATGTGGTATTCATTCTATATGGCACTGTTGGAAATAGCCAAATACATCCCATTAAATGCCGGATTAATTTTCACACAGATATCTGCTAATTCTGACAGACCTTATGGGCATAATCGGGTCTGTAGTGTCCTTTTTGATTCTAGAAGAAGCGAATGTGCTCTGTTTGCTGTCCAATATAGGAACCCCTGATAGGAGAGAAGTCTGATATTTCCTCCTCACCAGGTTACCAGTGTTTAACAGCACTAGTAAGTACATGCACAGTGCCAGTATATTCTCTGAAGCCACTTTAATTACCAATTATGCCTGACAGGTGCTATTGATGCAGGTTGATGTCTCTGCTTCTTGTGACAGGAGACAGACGTGATACATTAGCATACGTCTCTTTAATTCCCATGGCGTATCATATTCCCCCTTGTTATGCTAATTATCTTTGGTGGGGCAGTAGGATCTCTATACAGCCTCCATCAGTTTCGTAATTCAACACGTTCTTCATGATGATCGCTTTTGCTACAAATTCTCCTGATTTCCCCCAAGGGACCTCAAATAATTATTTAAATTCCCCTTATATTAATTAAATTAAATGCTGCTTCACCACCTCAGGGGTTGCACACTTCATCTGCAATTTTCTTGTCCCAGCATATATTTGTGAAAATCGCTTGTGATGGCTGCTGGAGGATCCTTTCTAAAATATGGAGCCCGGTATAACCTCACTTGTATTTTATTTTTTTATTTTTTTATTCATACCCGAGTCAAGAAAAACACAAAATATGCCACTTACACTATACTTTGGGAATATGAATTTACATGTATGTATGTTTTGCATTTTCCCTGAAAAGTAAGCCCACTAATAGAAGGATGCACCCGATTTTAGGCTACTTTTACATCTGTGTTTTTGCTGGATCTGGCAGGGGATCAGCAAAAACACATCCGTTCACTAATAACACAACCGGATCCGTTCTGAACTGATGCAGATGGTTTTATCTTCAAAATGAACAAGACAAAAAACTGATCCAGATTTTCTGTGTCTGAAAAACGGATCCAGCACCATTGACTTACATTGTTTCATACCGGATCCATCTTGCTCAATATTCCAGACTGTACACAAAAATACTGCTTGCAGCGGATTTGTGTGCATAATGGGATCACAACCAAATGGAACAGAATGCATTCTGGTAAATCCGTTCATGTTCCTTTAGTTTTGTCCCCATTGAAAATGAATGTGCAGAAAACTAAAGCGTTTTGATGCAGTTTTGAGATCCTGTCACTTGCATTTATCCGTTCTGGCAGAGAGCAGCCTGCCGGAATTCAGGTCTAGCAGGATACTGCATTTTACCACCCGACCCCATTGACTATAATGCCAGGTTCTCCTCTGCTGAGTGAGAGCTGTAGCATCTAACCAGCTGTCACAGCAGAAGGTGGCTGTGAAACCGCTTACTGCAGAGAGCACTTCACAGTAGAGCACCGCCTCCAGTGCTCTTGCAGAAGCAGAACCTGTCAAAATAAGGCCAGACTCGGTCAAGCCAGTTCAAGGGTGATGTCCCATTCTGACCTCTGCTCCTCAGACAGAATCACACAGCATTACAATGATTGTTGTGTGTCCCTGAACAAGGCTCCGGGTCCAGATGGATTACACCCAAGAGTGCTTAAAGAGCTCAGTTCAGTCATTGCTGTGTCCCCGTTTATAATTTTTGAAGATTCTCTAGGTGATTGGTGCAAGGCAAATGTGGTGCCCATATTCAAAAAAGGATCTAGGTCCTCCACAGGTAATTAAAGACCAGTTTAGGGCTACAGTAAATGATTATTTTAGAAATCGAGTATTCTACCGATTATTTTTACGATTAAACGAGTACTCTAATAAGAAAAAATGAATTGATAGACTGTTTTCCTTTATAAAAAAAACTCATCAGACCCCCTTCCATCAGTCCCCTACACTTTTCGTTCCCCCCTGTGCGATCAGCCCAAGGGCATCAGTTCATCCCAGTGCCAACAGCTACGTTCTCCCCAATGCCATCAGCTCCCCTGTGCCATCAGCTCTCCCCCACCCTAGTGCCATCAGCTCTCCCCCACACCAGTGCCATCAGCTCCACTCCCCCAGTGCCATCAGAGCCCCCTCCAATGCCACCAGCTCCTCCCCCAATGCCACAAGATCCCCCATGTCATCAGTTGCTCCCCCTCCAAAGCCACCAGCTCCTCCCCCAATGCCACCAGCTGCCTCCACTACCATCAGTTTCCCCACTCCCCCTCCTAGCCATCAGTGCCCAGCCATAGCGCCAGTGAACTAAAATGTCCTGACGATGTGTGTACGTCAGTATCCAGTGCAGTGTTGTGTGAGCAGGCGGGTGACCACGGAGCGTGAGTAATAGCAAGCTTTACACTCACATTCTGTGGTCACATGGCACAAACAAATCATCAATTCGAGGATTTTTTGGTGTCAAGTTAATCGATTAATTCGAGTAATCGTTTCAGCCCTAGACTAGTTAGTTTAACTTCAGTTGTGGGGAGAATGTTAGAAGGACTCTTAAGGGACTGTATCCAGGAGTATGTGACTGTAAATAATATTATAAGTGCTAGCCAGCATGGGTTTACCAAGGACAGAAGTTGTCAGACTAACCTGATTTGTTTTTATGAGGAGGTGAGTAGTAGCCTGGACAGAGGTACGGCTGTGGATGTAGTGTTTCTGGATTTTGCAAAGGCTTTTGATACTGTCCCTCTCAGATGCTTAATAAGTAAAGTAAGGTCTATTAGCTTGGAAAGTATAGTCTGTAATTGGTTTGAAACCTGGCTGAAGGACAGTGTCCAGAGAGTTGTGGTCAATTAATCCAATTCAGAATGGTCCGGGGTTATAAGTGGTGTACCCCAAGGTTCAGTGCTGGGCCCTTTAATAATTTATTTATTTATTAATAATATCGAGGATAGGATTAATAGCACCATTTCTATTTTTGCAGATGACACTAAGCTGTGTAGAACTGTACAGTCTATGGAAGATGTCCATAAACTACAAGCTGACTTGAACACTATGAGTGATTGGGCATCAACTTGGCAAATGAGGTTCAATGTGGATAAATGTAAATTTCTGCATCTTTGTAGTAATAATCTCTGTGCATCATATGTCCTAGGGGATGTAACACTGGGAGAGTCACTTATAGAAAAAGATTTGGGTGTCCTTGTGGATGGTAGATTAAATTAAGGCATACAATGTCAATCAGCTGCTTCTAAGGCCACCAGAATATTGTCATGTATTAAATGAGGCATGGACTCGCGGGGCAGGGATCTAATACTCCCACTGTACAAAGCGTTGGTGCGGCCTCATCTGGAATGTTCAGATCTGAGCATCAGTCCATAGAAAGGACGCAGCTGGAAAAAGTACAAAGGAGAGCGACTAAAATGATAAGGGGCATGGGAGGGTCTTAGTTATGAAGAAAGATTAAAAGAATTGAATTTATTTAGTCTTGAGAAGAGACGTCTAAGGGGGGACATGATTAACCTATACAATTATATAAATTGGCCATACAAAAAATACAGTGAAAAACTGTTCCATGTCAAATGCCCTCAAAAGACACGGGGGCACTGCCTGCGACTGGAGAAGAAAAAAGTTCAGTCTCCGGAAGCGTCAAAGCTTTACTGTAAGAACTGTGACTCTGTGGAATAGACTTCCTCAGGAGGTCACAGCAGGAACAGTGGACAGATTTAAAAAGGGTTTAGATGAATCCTAAAAGTAAGCAACTTTAATGCTTATGAAAACGTGTAGAAATCTGAGTCTCACTTCCTTCTGGGATTCGCTTCCCCACCGATTCCTTGGTTGAACTTGATGGACTTAGCCAGGTCCATAAATATTGGGACACCGACACAATTCTGAAATTTTTGGCTCTATACACCACCACAATGGATTTGAAATGAAACGAACAAGATGTGCTTTAATTTGAGGGTATTTACATCCATTGTGGTGGTGTATAGAGCCAAAAATGTTAGAATTGTGTCGATGTCCCAATATTTATGGGCCTGACCATTTTTTTCCCCAACCGTATTAACTATGTATGTAACTATGTATCCTGTATGCGCTAAATTACACTGCCTGCATTACTCCAGAACAATTTAGTAGATTGGAGGCCTGCCAGGGACACATCTTTATAAATCAATATAATGCCATGCAATCCTGCCATAGGAGCAGAGTTCAAAAGGGAAAATCATACTTGCACACGCAGCGAGTTTCTCACATTGAACTCTTTTTACACACTACGCCTGATGGGAGAAGCAAGTCCCATTTGTTTCTATGGGGCCAGGGCGGCGTGAAAAAAGCACAATATAGAACATGCAGCCCCTTTTTTTTTTTTTTCCTGAACGCAGAGATGATTGATCAGTGATAAACAGTGCTCATGTACTCATAGCCATTAAAATGAGTGTGTCAGGATTCAGTCTAGATACTGTCAATTCACACCACTCAGAGCATTCAGACAGTAGGTTTGTACTGCCTTGCCCAGCCTATACCTGGTGCGTTTTGCAGTTTCACCTTACTTCTGTTCCTTTATAGTGTTGATCATGAATATTCGAATCGCAAATTTTTATCGCGAATATAGGCACTTTGAGAATTTGCGCATATTTAGAATATAGTGATAAATATTCGTAATTTCAAATATTCGAGATTTTTTATTTTATTTTATCAGTACACATGATCCCTCCCTGCTTCTAGCTTGTGGGCCAATGAGAAGGCTGCAGCATCTTTGACTTTAGGAGTAGTGTTGATCGCAAATTTTCGTAATGCGAATTTTTATCGCAAATTTTTCAATTGCCGAGTAAAAACATGATTCCTCACTGCTCTTGCTTGTGGGCCAATGAGTCATTGGCCCAAAAGCAACTTTAGCAGGGAGGAATCATGACTTTAGATGGGAAAAATGACGAATATTCAAAAAAACAAATTTATAGCACTATATCGAATATATTTGTTTTTTTAATATTCATAATATTCTAAAACAAGAATATATAGCAATATAGCGAAAATTTGAGAAAAAAAAAACTAATATGGAGCAATTTACTAATTTAGCTAATATAGTGCTATAATCTTCTTTGTCTAATAGTTGTCATTTTTTTCTCATCTGAAGTTCAGATTGGAAAGAAATGACAACTATAAAAGCACTATATTAGCTAAATTCTCTACATTTGTTTTTTTTTTGTTTTTTCGAATATTCACTATATTGCTATATATTCTTGTTTTAAAATATTACAAATATATAGCACTATATTGAATATATTATTTATTTTGAATATTAGTCTTTTTTTCCCATCTGAAGTCATGATTCCTTCCTGCTTAAGTTGCTTGTGGGCCAATGACTCATTGGCCCACAAGCAAGAAGCAGAGAGGATTCATGTTTTTACTCCTCCATTGTGAATTTTCGTAATGCAAATTTTTCAATCAACACTCATGACTTCAGATGGGAAAAAAATATGAATATTCTAAAAAACGAATATATAGCACTAAATTCTATAGTGCTATATATTCTTTTTTTGACCCACACCTGTATTGATCGTGTAATATTCGCATATTACGCGATCATTACCTTGCCGATTTTTCGAGTAAAAAAAAATTGTAAAATATAACAAATATTCGAATTTGCGAATATTCTAAAAAATATTCGCTAAATGTCGCAAATTAGAATATGGCCCCTGCCACTCATCACTATTCCTTTAGTAATGTAGGAATATATATAAATACCTTACATTTTAAGCTCACTAATGGCAATGTTCACAGGAGCATGATTTGGAGAAAATGTGCAATAGCGCTCTGCCACGCATTTAGTTTTTTATAAGATTAGTGATTGGTGGGGCACTACTTATAAAAAGGGAGATGGGAATACCCCACTAAAATTAAAAGGTAATATGGTTTCCTTTGTTGTGGTACAGACAGAAAAAAGTGAATGCTTAAGTCTAAACCGTGTAAATTATCCATTTGAAGCATTATTACACAGTTAAATATGTATTGCAGTGAATGACACTCTTACCAGCAATATATAATCTGCAAAATAAAAGGGTCACTTATCCTAAGAGAGAATTTTCTGTACTTAGTGGTGATGGCCTTCCTGTTTCTAAATGCAGAACGGCAATCTGGTACTTTACAGTATGAAGCGGATTTTGCGGCAAGATAACTTCTTTTTCTCCTGTTGCTTATATTGCCGTCCACGTATTCTGCAGCCTTGTACAGAGATTTCAGTCCCCCTCCCAATGCGACTCACAATCTAAAGTTCTTTGCAAACGAAGGCCAGTTTTAATGGCCACTGGTGGGAGGTAACCCACACTACCCCTGGATGTCATAGAGGGATATGCCCTTAGGATTCTACTCTGAGCCTGTGTGGACTGCTGTTAATATAGTCAGATTGTACATGCCACACTCTTATCTACAAATTGATCAGATTAACATACTGTATTTTCCTGCGTATAAGACCACTTTTTAACACCTGAAAATCTTCTCAAAAGTCGGGGCTCGTCTTATATGCCGGTATTCGGCGTGCTGAAACTTACTTCCTAGCCAGACTGGAGAAGCAGTCCTTCTCCAGCTTCAGGGACAGGCGCCCTCTAGCTGAGTTACCGTGCGATGCATCCCGGCCAGCCGCTCCTGAAGTAGCCCCCTATCCCTGCTCTCAGTGGTTTTCTCATGTCGGCAGTATCACATTGCGTACTACCGCTTAGATCGTCTTGAAGATAGGGAGGACTGGGCAGGCAGGGAGAGCTGACCCACACAATCCAAGCAGGCTTTGTATGCAGTGTGCACAGAATTGGCTGATTGTTGTATACTGGGTTGTATTGGCGATTCTGAGGGAAGGCAGGGGGAAGCAGGAGCATCTGCACTTCAGCCAATTCTAATGTTGGAACAGCGGATCTCTAAGGCTACTTTCACACTAGCGTTCGGGTGTCCGCTCGTGCGCACCGTTTGAAGGGGCTCACGAGCGGCCCCGAACGCATCCGTCTGGCCCCAATGCATTCTCAGTGGAGGCGGATCCACTGAGAATGCATCCGCCTGCCAGCGTTCAGCCTCCGCTCTGCTCAGTGAGCGGACACCTGAACGCTGCTTGCAGCGTTCGGGTGTCCGCCTGGCCGTGCGGAGGCGAGCGGATCCGTCCACACTTACAATGTAAGTCAATGGGGACGGATCCGCTTGAAGATGACACAATATGGCTCAATCTTCAAGCGGATCCATTCCCCATTGACTTTCAATGTAAAGTCTGAACGGATCCGCTCAGGCTACTTTCATACTTAGAAAATTTTCTAAGTTTTAATGCAGACGCATCCGTTCTGAACGGATGCGAACGTCTGCATTATCGGAGCGGATCCGTCTGATGAAACATCAGACGGATCCGCTCCGAACGCTAGTGTGAAAGTAGCCTAATGAAGTTTGGTGTGCATCTTATCTGTGGTGAAAAAACAGTGTCTATCTGTGGAGTAGATACATGTGGTGGTGAATACAGTACAGCACCAGTATCTGTACTGGTTCATACAGTACAGCACCAGTACATACAGTACAGTATACAAATGGCTAACAGTCAAGACCCCATCTTGGCTCTACCACCAAGAACAAAGAAATATGAAGCCAGTTTCAAATTTAAAGTTGTAAACTTTGCCATGGAACATAATAACCGCGCTGCTGCAAGACAATATGGAGTAACAGAAAAGATGGTTCGGGACTGGAAAGCAAATGAAAAAGCATTAGAGTATGCCAAGGGGTAAGTGTGCATTAAGAAGAGGCACCCCACATTGGCCAGAACTCGAAAAACATGTAGCAGACATGGTGAATGAGCATCGCCAAAACGGTTATGTGTGACACAAAATAAAATACGTTTGTTTGCACTTCAGTGGGCCAAATCTAACCCAGATCACAGCAACAGATTTAAGGCCACTGTATCCTGGTGTACTAGATTCTTGGAAAGGCATAATATGGTACTGAGGCAAAAGACGAAAATTGCACAACAATTACCTGCAGCTCTTGATGCCAAAGTAAATAGCGTTTGAGGGGTAGTCTTATACGGTGAGTATACCCCAAACCCTATATTTTAACTGGAAAAGTTGTGGGTCGTCTTATACGCCGGAAAATACGGTAGTTTTTTAACCCCAAAGCAGGCCTTTATAACTAGGTCATTTATTAAAAATTTTTTCATGGTCTTGCAAGAGCTATAACTTTTGTTTTTCAGTCAATGTACTGTAGTTGTATCGGGATCTGTTTTTTGCGAGCCAAGTTGTAGTTTTATTGCCACCATTTTGGGGTAAACATAATTTACTGATTAACTTTTAACTCTTTCTGGGAGGGGGGTGGAAAAATTGGCAATACTGCAACGGAGTGTTTACACTCTTAAATTGGGGGGGGGGGTTACCACTTAAAAAAAAAAATATTGTGCAAAATGTTTTTGCATTGCCGCCTTCCAAGACACATAACTTTTTATTATTTTACTTTCTACAAAGCTGTGTGAGGGCTTGACTTTTGCAGGACACCTTGGGGTATAATAACACTTTTTGTTCACTTTTTATTACTGCTTTCCGTGGATATAATGGAGGCCATTTTGGCACCAAAAATGACAGAAATTCAGGCGGATCCAGCATGCATGTGGAACCTGCACTTTCTGAATTATATGATAGCCGTCATGGCACATAACAGGTAAAATTTAGTGTTAGGAACCCGTCTAACTAGAGATCGCCTTGACGTGCGGCAGACGGGCTCAAATAATTTTGTACAAAACGATTTGCCAAGCATCTCTAACTTATTAGTATAGCATTTGCAATTATGATGCAATTTTGTACTTTATTTGGTTTGCAGTGAGCTGTTGCATTGCATGTTTTGTTTAACAGTCTGGTTGATCGTATAGTTCCAAATCTCAAACTGATCATATTCTACATATTTCTGATGGACTCTGAAGTATTTGTCAACTAGAAAAACCACGTTCAGAGATCAGCCAAAAATGGCAAGGCCATCTTCACGTGAAACACTAATTCATAGACAAATGGAAGATAATTTTCTGCCTTGCTGTTTGATCTTGGTTTCTATTGGTGCAAACCTATTTTATACAAATGATCTTCCATATATTGCCAATAGCTGCACCCTTAGAGTTTGTCAGGTCAACTTTGTTCTTGTGGTATACACTGTCACTGCTTAACCACTTCAGCCCCCAGTGCTTAAACACCCTGAAAGACCAGGCCACTTTTTACACTTCTGACCTACACTACTTTCACCGTTTATTGCTCGGTCATGCAACTTACCACCCAAATGAATTTTACCTCCTTTTCTTCTCACTAATAGAGCTTTCATTTGGTGGTATTTCATTGCTGCTGACATTTTTACTTTTTTTGTTATTAATCGAAATTTAACGATTTTTTTGCAAAAAAATGACATTTTTCACTTTCAGTTGTAAAATTTTGCAAAAAAAACGACATCCATATAGAAATTTTGCTCTAAATTTATAGTTCTACATGTCTTTGATAAAAAAAAAAATGTTTGGGTAAAAAAAAAAAATGGTTTGGGTAAAAGTTATAGCGTTTACAAACTATGGTACAAAAATGTGAATTTCCGCTTTTTGAAGCAGCTCTGACTTTCTGAGCACCTGTCATGTTTCCTGAGGTTCTACAATGCCCAGACAGTACAAACACCCCACAAATGACCCCATTTCTGAAAGTACACACCCTAAGGTATTCGCTGATGGGCATAGTGAGTTCATAGAACTTTTTATTTTTTGTCACAAGTTAGCGGAAAATGATGATTTATTTTTTTTTATTTTTTTTTCTTACAAAGTCTCATATTCCACTAACTTGTGACAAAAAATAAAAAGTTCTATGAACTCACTATGCCCATCAGCGAATACCTTGGGGTCTCTTCTTTCCAAAATGGGGTCACTTGTGGGGTAGTTATACTGCCCTGGCATTCTAGGGGCCCAAATGTGTGGTAAGGAGTTTGAAATCAAATTCTGTAAAAAATGACCTGTGAAATCCGAAAGGTGCTCTTTGGAATATGGGCCCCTTTGCCCACCTAGGCTGCAAAAAAGTGTCACACATCTGGTATCTCTGTATTCAGGAGAAGTTGAGGAATGTGTTTTGGGGTGTCTTTTTACATATACCCATGCTGGGTGAGATAAATATCTTGGTCAAATGCCAACTTTGTATAAAAAAATGGGAAAAGTTGTCTTTGCCAAGATATTTCTCTCACCCAGCATGGGTATATGTAAAATGACACCCCAAAACACATTCCCCAACTTCTCCCGATTACGGAGATACCAGATGTGTGACACTTTTTTGCAGCCTAGGTGGGCAAAGGGGCCCATATTCCAAAGAGCACCTTTCGGATTTCACAGGTCATTTTTTACAGAATTTGATTTCAAACTCCTTACCACACATTTGGGCCCCTAGAATGCCAGGGCAGTATAACTACCCCACAAGTGACCCCATTTTGGAAAGAAGAGACCCCAAGGTATTCGCTGATGGGCATAGTGAGTTCATGGAACTTTTTATTTTTTGTCACAAGTTAGTGGAATATGAGACTTTGTATGAAAAAAAAAATAAAAAAAAAATCAGCATTTTCCACTAACTTGTGACAAAAAATAAAAAATTCTAGGAACTCGCCATGCCCCTCACGGAATACCTTGGGGTGTCTTCTTTCCAAAATGGGGTCACTTGTGGGGTAGTTATACTGCCCTGGCATTTTCCAGGGGCCCTAATGTGTGGTAAGTAGGTAAATGACCTGTGAAATCCTAAAGGTGCTCTTTGGAATATGGGCCCCTTTGCCCACCTAGGCTGCAAAAAAGTGTCACACATGTGGTATCGCCGTATTCAGGAGAAGTTGGGGAATGTGTTTTGGGGTGTCATTTTACATATACCCATGCTGCGTGAGAGAAATATCTTGGCAAAAGACAACTTTTCCCATTTTTTTATACAAAGTTGGCATTTGACCAAGATATTTCTCTCACCCAGCATGGGTATATGTAAAATTACACCCCAAAACACATTCCCCAACTTTTCCTGAGTACGGCGATACCAGATGTGTGACACTTTTTTGCAGCCTAGATGCGCAAAGGTGCCCAAATTCCTTTTAGGAGGGCATTTTTAGACATTTGGATACCAGACTTCTTCTCACGCTTTGGGGCCCCTAGAATGCCAGGGCAGTATAAATACCCCACATGTGACCCCATTTTGGAAAGAAGACACCCCAAGGTATTCAATGAGGGGCATGGCGAGTTCATAGAAATTATTTTTTTTTGGCACAAGTTAGCGGAAATTGATATTTTTATTTTTTTTCTCACAAAGTCTCCCGTTCCGCTAACTTGGGACAAAAATTTCAATCTTTCATGGACTCAATATGCCCCTCACGGAATACCTGGGGGTGTCTTCTTTCCGAAATGGGGTCACATGTGGGGTATTTATACTGCCCTGGCACTCTAGGGGCCCTAAAGCGTGAGAAGAAGTCTGGAATATAAATGTCTAAAAAATTTTACGCATTTGGATTCCGTGAGGGGTATGGTGAGTTCATGTGAGATTTTATTTTTTGACACAAGTTAGTGGAATATGAGACTTTGTAAGAAAAAAAAAAAAAAATTCCGCTAACTTGGGCCAAAAAAATATCTGAATGGAGCCTTACAGGGGGGTGATCAATGACAGGGGGGTTGATCAATGACAGGGGGGTTGATCAATGACAGGGGGGTGATCAGGGAGTCTATATGGGGTGATCACCACAGTCATTGATCACGCCCCTGTAAGGCTTCATTCAGACGTCCGGATGCGTTTTGCGGATCCGATCCATCTATCAGTGGATCCGTAAAAATCATGCGGACGTCTGAATGGAGCTTTACAGGGGGGTAATCAATGACAGGGGGGTGATCAGGGAGTCTATATGGGGTGATCACCACAGTCATTGATCACGCCCCTGTAAGGCTTCATTCAGACGTCCGGATGCGTTTTGCGGATCCGATCCATCTATCAGTGCATCCGTAAAAATCATGCGGACATCTGAATGGAGCTTTACAGGGGGGTAATCAATGACAGGGGGGTGATCAGGGAGTCTATATGGGGTGATCACCACAGTCATTGATCATGCCCCTGTAAGGCTTCATTCAGACGTCCGGATGCGTTTTGCGGATCGGATCCATCTATCAGTGCATCCGTAAAAATCATGCGGACATCTGAATGGAGCTTTACAGGGGGGTGATCAGGGAGTCTATATGGGGTGATCACCACAGTCATTGATCATGCCCCTGTAAGGCTTCATTCAGACGTCCGGATGCGTTTTGCGGATCGGATCCATCTATCAGTGCATCCGTAAAAATCATGCGGACATCTGAATGGAGCTTTACAGGGGGGTGATCAGGGAGTCTATATGGGGTGATCACCACAGTCATTGATCATGCCCCTGTAAGGCTTCATTCAGACGTCCGGATGCGTTTTGCGGATCGGATCCATCTATCAGTGCATCCGTAAAAATCATGCGGACATCTGAATGGAGCTTTACAGGGGGGTGATCAGGGAGTCTATATGGGGTGATCACCACAGTCATTGATCATGCCCCTGTAAGGCTTCATTCAGACGTCCGGATGCCTTTTGCGGATCGGATCCATCTATCAGTGCATCCGTAAAAATCATGCGGACATCTGAATGGAGCTTTACAGGGGGGTGATCAGGGAGTCTATATGGGGTGATCACCACAGTCATTGATCACGCCCCTGTAAGGCTTCATTCAGACGTCCGGATGCGTTTTGCGGATCCGATCCATCTATCAGTGGATCCGTAAAAATCATGCGGACGTCTGAATGGAGCTTTACAGGGGGTTGATCAATGACAGGGGTGTAATCAATGACAGGGGGGGTGATCAGGGAGTCTATATGGGGTGATCACCACAGTCATTGATCACGCCCCTGTAAGGCTTCATTCAGACGTCCGGATGCGTTTTGCGGATCCGATCCATCTATCAGTGGATCCGTAAAAATCATGCGGACATCTGAATGGAGCTTTACAGGGGGGTAATCAATGACAGGGGGGTGATCAATGACAGGGGGGTGATCAGGGAGTCTATATGGGGTGATCAGGGGCTAATAAGGGGTTAATAAGTGACGGGGGGGGTGTAGTGTAGTGTAGTGGTGCTTGGTGGGACTTTACTGAGCTACCTGTGTCCTCTGGTGGTCGATCCAAACAAATGGGACCACCAGAGGACCAGGTAGCAGGTATATTAGACGCTGTTATCAAAACAGCGTCTAATATACCTGTTAGGGGTTAAAAAAAACACATCTCCAGCCTGCCAGCGAACGATCGCCGCTGGCAGGCTGGAGATCAACTCTCTTACCTTCCGTTCCTGTGAGCGCGCGCGCCTGTGTGCGCGCGTTCACAGGAAATCTCGGCCATCGCGAGATGACGCATATATGCGTGACTCTGCGCAGGGCTGCCACCTCCGGAACGCGATCCTGCGTTAGGCGGTCCGGAGGTGGTTAAGCTATGTAGTTTTCCTGCTAAGCTATGCCAACTTACCGAGCAAGGAGCAAAAAATTTTAAACCTGGTTCAGGGCAGGGTGGATTCAGTTGGCTGTATGTATTTTGCGGTCCGCAAAACTCAGATCCGCAAAAAATACGGATGACATCCTGTTGTAACAATGCCTATTCTTGTCCACAAAACAGACAAGTATAGGACATGTTCTATTTTTAATATTTTTTTGCAGAACGGACATATATGCAGACAGCACTGTGTGTGCTGTCCGCATTTTTTTCGGCCCCTTTGAAATGTATAAGTCCGCATACAATCGGCAAAAAATGTGGATCAGATGTGGTCAAAAAGTACGATCATGTGAATGGGGCCTGATCCTCTCTAGAATGTAGGCGTCATTTTATAAATTAGACACTGTAAAGATCTTATAATAAATCTGGAGCACCACCTAATAGTTTACTGACTTTGCGACAGAATTTTGTGTAACTGTACTTCCCAAAATGACACATTACAGAAAAGTCGCACCCCTTTTCCGTGAAGCTGCACCCCCTCAGTGGATGATGTGCAGTAAATTATTTTTTTGGGCTTGGTTACTTCATGTATATACAGGTGAAACTCAAAAATTTTAATATCGTGCAAAAGTCCATTTATTTCCGTAATGCAACTTAAAAGGAATTGCATTAATGCAGCTTAATATTAGAATTTCGTGAAAAGGTTCAATATTTTAGCTTCAAAGTGTCACACTCTAGTCAGCTAATTAATCCATACCCCCTGAGCAAAGGGTACCTCAAAATTGTGACTTTGGGGTTTCATAAGCTGTAAGCCATAATCATCCAAATTATAACAAATAAAGGCTTGAAATATCTCGCTTTGCATGTAATGAGTCTTTCTCATATGTTAGTTTCACCTTTTAAGGCTGCTTTCACACTTGCGTTGTCCGGATCCGTCGTGTACTCCATTTGCCGGAGGTGCCCGCCGGATCCGTAACACCGCAAGTGAACTGAAAGCATTTGAAGACTGATCCGTCTTCAAAATGCGTTCAGTGTTACTATGGCAGCCAGGACGCTATTAAAGTCCTGGTTGCCATAGTAGTAGTGGGGAGCGGGGAAGCAGTATACTTACCGTCCGTGCAGCTCCCGGGGCGCTCCAGAATGATGTCAGAGCGCCCCATGCGCATGAATGACGTGATCCATGCGATCTCGTCATCCATGCCCGTGGGGCGCCCTGACGTCACTCTGAAGCACCCTGGGAGCTGCACGGACGGTAAGTATACTGCTCACCACTACACTTTACCATGGCAAACAGGACTTTAGCGTCCTGGCAGCCATGGTAACCATTCATAAAAAGCTAAACGTCGGATCCGGTAATGCGCCGAAACGACGTTTAGCTTAAGGCCGGATCCGGATTAATGCCTTTCAATGGGCATTAATTCCGGATCCGGCCTTGCGGCGCATGCTGCGGTATTTTCTCCGGCCAAAAAACGTTTCGGTCCTGAACTGAAGACATCCTGATGCATCCTGAACGGATTTCTCTCCATTCAGAATGCATTGGGATAATCCTGAAAAGGATTCTTCCAGCATAGAGCCCCGACGACGGAACTCTATGCCGGAAAAGAACAACGCAAGTGTGAAAGAGCCCTAAGTTGCATTACTGAAATAAATGAACTTTGCACAATATTCTAATTTTTCGAGTTTCACCTGTATGTCTAAAATAAGTAGCCTTAAAAGTAAATGTGGGCCAATGTGTGTAGGTCATGGTGCAGTGGAAATGTTATGTAATTCCATATGGCTACCAGATGGATTCCACCTTATTTTTTTACAAGCGCTTTTGCAGATTAGTGAATGGGTACTGTACAGAGTGAACTGAGGAGGCTTATGTCTGACACTTTTGTTGTAAGTGATCCGTGTTCTTGGTTTTCAAACCCCACAACCATTTACATCATATTAAATGTACCAAAGGTTCACTTCATGGTATAGATCACCTTGACACTTATGTGCATCTTTTGCCGACTTATAATTCCTTATGCCTGGAATTTCCTTCCCTTCATAAAGTTATTCGTGCAGCAACATTTCCTGCACAAATAAAAAAGACTGGCCCGTTAATCCTTCTGGAGAATGCTACCCTGAACGTATGTTACTTGAAATGAGTATACCCATCAACTACATCACACATTTTTTTTTAAATATGATTGTAGCCTTTAAACCTTTAAAAGGAAAACTCCATTATGCCCCCACAATCTTTATGAACACCAAATTGCCATACTGGTAAGGATACTGCGATGGAAATGGCATATACACACACACAGGCCCTTATGTCAGGCCGCAGGTGGAAGAGTGCCAGAAGATTAACTATTTTCATATTTTATTAACACAAGCCTGTTCAGCAGAATGTCACACCACATTAAATGGAAAATGGCATTGTGCACTCCAGATTACCTCTCTCTGCCATCCATGCCATCAGTGTTCAGAAAATGTAGCTTTGATGGTCTTACTTTTTATATTTTTCCTTACTCTGCATGATGTCTCTCTCCTGACATTACTGGGCCTTACAGTGCACTTTCTTGGGATGCATTTCAGACTAGACAGATGGTCATATGCAGGGCTGGCTAAACTGGCTGGAGACTGCGTAAAATATTTCTAGGCATTACGTTGAGCAGAATTGTTACGAATTTAACATAAATTTGTCTGCTAAACGAACCCAACGTGTTAGCGATTTTATTAGGGACAAATCGTGTAAAAAAAAATGCAGCGCCATTTTACTGTGGAAATATGTACGGAAAACCGGAAAGAAGGAGGATCACATGAGCCTCATTGGGAGGGCATGACCTGATTGTCTTAGAGGCTGGCTAAGATCCTCATCAGCCACTCGGGGAAAGAATTGTAGCAGATCCTGTTGCTGACAATGCAATAGAATGCCATTCTGTGTTTCACTTGTGACCTGACTGCATGTGTTGTGACAGTGTTTGCCAAAAAGCAATTGCGGAACAGACACAAGCCAGTAATCAAGCTGAACTAGGGACACACACAATAGTGAGAGAACAGGGAAATATAGTTGGGTATATTTTAGCATTGAAAATTAGGGACTGATCACGGAGTTCTGTGTTGTCATAATTCCTATAGTTTGCTTGTAAGTTCCATCCTCATACAGATTTTTTTTCCTGTATATTGACAGTCAACCCTGTGTGTGTGTGTGTGTGTGTGTGTGTGTGTGTGTTTTTTTTTTTTTTTTTTTCATAGAAGGATTATGTCAAGGTCACCTGAGTCTGACACCAGGGGAAAAACCGCATTACTCCTGCTCCTTGCAACCCCAGGGAAGCCTTTCAGTTGCATCAACTCTGTCTTCTTCTGTGCCCCTTCCTAGTGGGGCTTCTTCCTTTTTTTCCAAAATCTCCACACACTTTAATAGATACTTAAGAGTCTCTTTGTTGATGACTTGTGCGAGAACAGTTGGGGAGGGTGGTAATTATGTTTAAGAGAACCTGGGAGCCAAATCGGGGTGCTGAGGAGGAGGGTTGTGGCCATGGCAACAGCAATAAAGAGCAAAGCCAACATGGTGCCAGACCCTCCCAAAAAACTGCCAGGGCCACATCTGCTTTTATTGTGTTTTTTTTCTCGGGAACTGGTGATACTGCTGATACTTTGATCATCTAAGCCAAACTCAGCTGCTGCTAGCTCTGCACGAGTATCTCTCATCTGGCAGTTTTTCTCGACACTGCCGGAAGACCAAAGCATTGCGGTGTGCCAGATCTGCAGGATTAAAATAAGCTGTGGAGGTATATGCACACATAGACACCTCAGCTTTATTGCATCACTGGAAGCGGTATCACCAGATCCTGTAGAAAAATAGAAGTGGCCACCAGATAGGAAAAAAAGACTGTCCTTCTCCTGGTCTCCTTTGCGACAGCCAGGCCATCTGTACAGTGTACTGTATACAGTACCCCTATCTATTACGGCTTCACCCACTTGAATTATTTCTCCGCCGCCCTGTCACCAGACATCGATAAAGAAATTCACAAAGTAAAAACCAGCACCATTCTTAAAAGCTGTGACTATCCTTTAATTTTGAGTACAGCAAGCTCATACAAATCACGGCCCCTAGAAACGTGTTTCGGACAAACTACATGTCTGGTACCTGTAATGATAAGGACATGTAGTTTGTCCGAAACATGTTTACAATCCGGGTGCTGCCATTGTATGTGTTTTTTTTACTTTAAATAAAGGATCGTCACAGCTTTAAGAATGGTGCTGTTTTTTACTTTGTGGATTACAAAAGGTCGAGAATTGGACTACACCCATGCACATCTGCTACAAAAAAGTTACTCGTGAGCTGCAGCTTACTTTTGCATATGAATTATCGATAAGGGAATGTGTGTGGCCAGGAAAGAACTGTATGTGCCCAGCAATCTGATGGTGTGCATTTTTACTCCTACCTGGTAAAGTTGCTGGAGGTGCAGTCTCTGCTGTACCTTTTAGTGGATTTCTCTGCCTTTAGAGAGCTGATGTTTTGCATACTGCCTCTCTGAAAGATACCTAGCCACTGTCATTTCTCCAAACGAGCCAACCCTGCCTTGTATTGTCATTTGGTGGGAATCTGAACTGCTTGTAATTCTCGATGAGCAGCAAGGTGCACGCTATGTTGGACACCTGTAGCAGGGGCAGAACATGTTTTTCATGGCCCAGTGGGTCAATGTTTTGCAAAGCAGCACCACAGCAACAATGCCAGATCCTATTGCCACCTCCATGTTTATGTCCATCTAGTTCTCACAGCAGGTGCTTATCTACTTCCTCCAAATTCTCCACCATGGACATTTTCTCGTCCTCAACAGAAGCAGGGCAGAGTGTTTCTCCCACTCTTAGGGCGGTTTCACAGCAGCGTGTGCAGTCTGTTAATCACGCTTCGTGTGTGAACGTAATTTTCCATTATGGATACTGCTCGTCTTGCAGGAGTGCACTGCATTATAATGATTTATAATGTTGTGTGCCTCTGCATGACCTTATTGCTACAGAGTCATAGTGTCTGCTTTTATGTCATGTAGAAGGAAGGTCATGCAGAGGCACATGGCATTATAAATCGGTATAATGCCATGCACTCCTGCTAAATGAGCAGTTTCCAGAACGGAGCATCATGCTTACACATGGAGCGTGATTTACAGACTTTACATGTTTTTGTGAAACAGCCCTAAAAGGGGTTCTCCGGGAATTAGGGAAATGAAAATACTTAAATATTACTTTATTATGAATATATTCTCAAATACCTTTCATTATTTATAATGGCTTGTTTTGTCTAGAGAGTGATCATCAGGGGGAACAAAATGTCCGCTGTCCCATTAGTTCACACAAAACCAGTCCTGATCATACATGAGGGCAAGTTACTTTACAACACTGAGGTAAAGAGCTGCCTCATCCTCCTGCTCCTCTCTACTTCTCAGGGATTATGATCCTGAATACAGATTATAGAAACTTTAGCTGAATCTCTGGGGAATTTAGTTCATGAGGAGACATGAAGTACAGAAAAGACGGACAGGACAGACTGGTAATAGTGCTGCTGCTCATTAAGCACACCTTACCCTCCTCTCATATCTCCACATCATCTCCATTCCCACAGAGATTCACCTGTATTCAAGATCATGATTCCTGACAAGCAGAGCAGAGAGGAGGATGAGGCAGAACTATGGCTCATTGTGGTAAAGTAACTTGCCCTCCTGTGTCATTAGGACAGGTTTGTGTGTTCTGATAGGACAGTGGCCATTGTATTTCTCCTAATGATTGCTACCTAGTCAAAACAAGCCATTCTAAGTAATGAAGGGTATTTGTGAATATATTTTTTATAAAATAATTAAGTATTTTCATTTTTTTCAATTCCTGGCGAACCACTTTAAAGTGAAGCATCGCCATGCTCTGTTGGAGCTGATCAGCCTAGGTGTGAGTAGCCACACAGTCAATCAGTTGCTAAGTTAGCAAACATCCTGCTGGCTGTCTACCCACCAATTTCAACTGGGCGAGGTGATCAGCAGCAATGGCAGGAACATTTGACTGCACTGCTTTTGGGGGAAATAACACATGCTCACATTTCAGTAGGGACAGCTGTGGCATCAATGATGTCATCACCCTGATATTTATCTTATAGCCGTCGCTTGCGCTGATGCAAAAACAGATGGCTGAAGAACAGCTTCCACATCTTGCTGGATGCTCTGCAGCTGTTGGGGACTGAGAGAGTCCCATGTAGGAGAAAGTGGAGGGTGAGGATAAGGAGCAGGAGTACAAGGCTGGTGATGACCATGACACTGGCCGTGATGACCAGTCTTCTCAGTGGGGGGCAGAGCCAGAAGGCACTGGGTCCTCGGACATGCCGGCGAGCATGGCAAGCTGCATGTTTGCTTCTGTAATGACGGGTGTTTTCTTGCCATCGAGCAAACTGATGATTACTGGATAGCCATTCTTTTGGACTCTCACTATGAAAGCAAAATGGTGGAATATTCTCTTGTTGCCGAAAGGGAGGCCAGATTGCTGTACTACCAAGGAACACTGAACTTAGATTGCCATGGCTTGTGACGAGCAGATGCCTGCTAACTGCGTGCCTGACCAGTAGGCCCCTCTCTATCTCTTGCCGAGTCACCCACCTCCCACTGTTTCCGCTACTGCAAGCAACAAAAGCCGCAGTAGCCAGTTCACTCACATGATGGCGCAGATTTTTTGTGTCGCGCCATGCTGACACGAATCAGCAAACAGACACGTACTTCCTGAATTACCAGGTAAAGTTCTACCTAGACTGTGGCTTTTTTCTGATGTGTTTTCTGACTCCATGGACTTCTGGGCAGGCAGGTTGGAACAGTGGCCCAAACTGACTCAGTATGTCCGCTCTGTACTGTCTTGTCCTGTCCTCTCAGAGTGGGTTTACAGTGCAGCAGGTGGCGTCATCACACCCAAACGGATAAAGTTGTCCTCCGCCAGTGTACAAAACGTCAATTTTGTCAAAATAAATGTGGCATGGGTCCATGAAGATTTTCAGACACCTGGCTGAGGCTGATGAATAGATCTGCCATTGCTAATGGTGGCTATTTATCGCCAGCCCTGTGATGCGCTGTCTGCCTGCCTACCATCATGTTGTGTACCATATGGTGGCTGCTCAGAGTGTCATATACCAATTTTCAGTTCAATTAAAAGTCTTTTGATTTGTGTAAAATAGATAACATCATAAATCAAATAAAAATAATAATTATTTTGACGCATATGACAAGAAACGATCTTCAAGAAGTTCGCTCATCTCTAGTCCAGATAATAAATACTGGAGTGTAACTCAAGGATTGAATTTTTTTTATACTTTGAGCCGGAGATGTTCAAATATTGATAGTGGTAACTGAGAGCACATAGCACATTAGATTGTAGTGTCTAGTAGCTCCTGACATTGATTGTGATCAATAGTACAATGTACTAATGTTTACTTATCTCCATCGGCTGTGTACTCAGTTTACATGAAGACATTGCGCCAGTTTACTTATACCATGTCCTTTTACACTGTGTATGGCACAGGCTAGAAGGGAGCAAAAAAAACTCTACACCTGTAGCAGGGTCCTGACCTGTGGCAAACAGTCTGTAACCTAAACTCTTCTGTTTCTGATGGAGGACAGCATATGCTGCGAACAGATGGGCCTCACTTCGCAAAATCTGTACATCTTCATTTCAGCCAGTGATAAATATAGATGTGCCAAAACAATAAAGATAGAAAATCCCTTCGATGAACACATGCACAAGGGAGACAGACGAGGGGGTGTATGCCTCTTACCCACCATCCTAAATACTAGCAGAGCATGTCTGAAAATATTACTACTAAATGAGGCTCATTAATAAATGCTGGGGAAAACCATCACTGGTGTCTGCAGCTAGACACGTTCCTGTAGTGCCATGTTGTAGTCTGTTCCCGATCTCATACAGTGTCTCTTGAACTGAATTGATTTCATTGATCCCATTGTTTTCCCTTCCTGGTTATGTGACGATGGAGTATTTTCAGCATTCAATCGATTCCTTTATTCCTCTGCAAGAAGTAAATTTATCAAAAAGAACTGGGTTCTTCTAGGACCGTAGGTCAGATACACATCGGTAGTTTGTCTGCTGTATGTCTTATCTTTGCGTTTTTCATACACATATGGTACATGATCTCTCCTTACCTTATGTACTAGAGGTGACGACAAATTAGTCCACCACACCTCTCCCTGACTGGAGGTGGGGTCAGTGGACATTAAAATCTGTTTAGAAAGACCATATCATATATTATTTTTTTAAATTTATTCTTTTTATGGAACTGGCATGTGTGTGTTTCTTTTAGATAGGAAAATTGGATTGATGTGACTGTTTACGATCTTTGTACTGCACTGCAGAATATGACGGTGCTAGAAACAATTCATAAATAGGGCTTGCTGACTTTATTAAAAAAAATACCACACAGAAATCACTTGCCAGCATGTTAAACCGTATGTACGTACTGCCTCAAAATGCCACCCTGACGAGTGGTGAGGAGGCTGTAGACAGTCTGCTTGGATGGAGCACAGCTGTCCTGCCTGTTTCACATGACTGCCAGGAGAGCTCAGAAAGGGGGCAGTTTCAGTAACCCAAGTACATTACAGAGGTGGAATTGGGGGGTTGAGACAATGGAGTGATCCCAAAATAAGTATGTTCCTGGGATACCCTTTAGTAAATAAACCTTGAATAAGTATATGATCTATATATCTGTTTTGTCGTGCCTTTAAAAACACAAAACTCATTGGCAGAATTTTTTTTTAAAATGCTGTGCCAGTCTTATGGGCCCTGTGCTGCTGTAGCTGGCATTCAGTTTGACTAGGCGCAGGCCTCATAATAAATTGTCTCCTCCGGCAATCCATGTGCCAGACTGAAATCCGCTCCATCTCGTAGCTGGTGTAGATTTCAGTCATTTATGCCAGTTTCTAATGTAAATGATGACACATGTGCCTGCTCCCATGGCCCCACCTACACCTGGCCCTCAACATGCCCCCTTTTTGGAAACTGGCGAGAGTAGTGTAAGGTGCATTGGCATTTTACAAGTCTCAAGACTGAGTTTTGTGACTTTTTACCAGCAAATCCATGACTCGGGGAGTAATAAAGTATTAAAATGGTATGCTTTTTTTCTGGACTGTAGTGCTGGTCGTTGCCATTATGTCAGGGTGTCTGCTCAGGCGTATCGGCTTGTGAACTGTTTGTGTCCTACATCACCGGTAGTCCCTCATAAAATGACTGTGCAGAGCAAAGCCTCGTTTCTCAGCACACAGAATAAACTTTTTCATTACTTTTCATGATTTCTGCTCTTATTCCCACCCATGTTCTTTCATTGCCAAGCTATGTCCGCTAACCTTGTGTGGTAATACACCATGACAACCCCACATGCCAAGAGAAGCCTAGTCCAGGCAGACCAGTCTGTAATTAATTACATCACATTATTTTCATCGTGCCTCCCGTCACAATTTGTTTGATCAGATTTTCCTCTTTGGCCTGCTCAGAGAGGAAGCAAAATCAAGTGTAAAATACAGAAAAATCATGACTGCATTGTGACTTAAAAAAAAATGTTTCTCGTAATGCAACTGTTATTTTTAAAAGCTCAACATCCATATTCCATTAATAGAGGCCTGAGAGAAATCCAGCTGGATATATCAGCATAATCAATGATCAATTAACTTAAAATGCTTGCCTGCCTGGTCATATTAGGAGGTGGTTTGCCCAGTACAGCTTTGTGATTAACCATCCAGACACTCTGTAAGCTCGGCAATCTTTCATAGCTTAAACAGCCTGCTGCTCCATACATTTAAGATGGCATATTTTATTTTGCAGACATGGCAAAAAAGTAGCTTTCTGTACTTTGCCCCACTTAGAATACTAATGATTTAAAGCAACCCTCCAGGCTCCCCCTTACTAAGGCTCAGTTGATGTGCAGCAATTACCTGATAATAATATATATTTTTTTGTAGCTGGTGGTTTAGTGCCCGTGCTTCATCATTCTGGCCTTGCTGTAACAGAAACCCAATGTTTGTAGTTGGACTTTCTTGTGAGCCAGTAATGGACACCCTGTCAGCACGGTAGCCAGACTGTGGTCACATATGAGAGCTCTAATGATGGTCAGTGGTGACGCAGGATAGCGCAACATGAGTCACGAAAAAATCCAGACCTGATGGATTTATTTTTTGTCGCTACTCCTTTGACTGTAATATAAGTCTTGTGCAAGCTGTGGTAGCTCGATACGTCACCATGTAGATCCAGTCAAATGGAGCTGAAATACCCGAGCTGGTGATCATCCACTATATTTAATAACTTGCAAGTTACCTTGAGTTCCTGAATGGTTAGTCTCTAACAGACAGCAGAGAAATGAGAATCTCAGAGGTAAATTATGTCAGTGGCGTATTACAGCCACTTATAAAATAATTTGCTGCTGGTTGAGTAATTTGTCCATGACCACCTTTACAACGAACTCAAATAGATTTCTTGTTAGTATAATCTGAAAGAATACGATGCCCCTCACTCATCTGTTTCTTTCTCCTTCAATTTAAAGCAGTGTTCCTCAACTGCAGTCCTCAGGGCCCACCTGCCGGTCATGTTTTCAGGATTTCCTTAGTATTGAGCAGGTGATACAATTAGTGTCCCTGCATCAGGACTTACCACAGTTGTTCATTCTGTGGGATATTCTCAAATCCTGACCGGCAGGTGGGCCCTGAGGACTGGCGTTGAGGAACTCTGATTTAAAGGGTTTGTTGCATCACAGACTTTCCCCTTTGGTGTGGTACAGCAGATGCCAATTTTTGTGCTGGGAAAACCGCTGCCAGCCAGGCATTTAACTGCCGAGGCCGTAACACTCATTCATATGGCTAGCTCTGGTTAAGAGTGGGACCTCGGCATGTACATATTTCAGAGTTGGGAATATGGACAGAGTTTCACCTGATGGAACAACCCCTTTAGTGAAGAATGATCTCGCACATGCTGCTATCTCTGGAATAGATCCGGGATTCCTTGGAGCACACCGTCAACAGGGCATGCCACGGTAATCATGGCCAGAATTTACCAAGGGGCTTTTTTTTTTTCGGACTGAACTTTGCATATTCCTTATTAAAACACCACCAGGTGTCCACGTGGAAACCACCTCCCATTGTCTTCAGTAGGAGTACGTTCTTGCAGCCACAGTTTGTCATGTTCATGAAACGCTTATTCTGTTCAAAATGTGTTTTACAGTGCAAGTAACATTTTCCCAGGGGCTGGTTGTCTACCCTAAACAATAGGTTTATCTTTGACGTATACACTACATACCCCTGGGTGCTTGCATCTCATTGTGTTCTTATATAATGCAGCTAGTACTAGGACAGCGCAACAATGCAATGTCACATTGCCCTACGCCGCACCTACAGGATTTCATCCTAACATTGAAAAATATATAATACATGTAGTTTGGCATGTTTTCCTCTTCCATCATGCTGCTTAGGGTCATTTTACATGAATTGCACAATAAATAGCGCCAGTCGATAATATATAGCAAGTCAATTGGCGCAGTTTATCGGCACGTATACAGTAGTGATGATGAGTTTACTTACTGCAGTTTGCATTGAAGCGATTAGTAGATGTTTGTATGCAGATGACATTTTTTTTTTCGTGGTATGTCAGTATAAAAGATGAAACGCATGAGTTGTCATTTGACCATAATGTCATAAAGATGGCAGCATAGTCACCCAGCTTCCATAAAAATGGACCCGATTCCAGTTTGCCCAGTGCTGCTACTTGTTATAAGGTTAGCTGTTATCCTATCCACCATTGTGATGGAGCACAAAAGCTGCAGTCACTTGGGGAATCGGGACTGGTGATTGTAGGGTTTTATAAAGCATTTTTGAAATGTGTCACTTGGATGTAGGAGATTTTATTTTTTTATTTTTTTTATTTTATTTTTTTAAACTCCTTCCATTTCCCCAAAGCCTCTGAATACTGGGATAAATGAGCTGCAGGAAGGATTGATGTTTTGACAAACCCGTAAGAAATGTGTTTAGATATTTCTAGTAAAATACTGATTCCTTCTCTACCTGCATTACAAACTGGTGATGGGATACAGTGATGGATGCGTTCCAGCGGACCAGATACCTTCTCGTTCATCAAATGATCCTTTTAATTACATCCCTTTGAAAATCTCCTAAGTGAAATGGATTAACAAATCTGAGGAACCATATGGGTCAGATTTTTCTTCTGGAACAGTCACCTGTATTTTGGAGTGAGGGGGGTAGTCATCTCTTTGACATAGTTGAATCTCCTCCGTGTTCTGCGCTGGCAGACACAGTGGGATTACCAGCACGTGTTGTGCTTGTATTTAATACAAACTGGCCACTTTGCTGTAGCACATATACATCAATTCTCATATTCTAGATGAATCTCTGCCAGCCCCTTTGTTTCTCCTCTTGTCTTGCTCCTCGCCCCTTTATTTCTTGCTGCCTCTTTCCATTATTCTCATAGCATCCTGTCTCCAGCTCTACCCTTTTTCTCTCTCTCTCCCATCACTTCTCTCTTCCTCTCTCCCTCCCTTTCTCCGCGTTGTGCCAAGTTGTGTAGCTGCTCGATGAAACTCTAGCTTCCCAGTCTTAAATCAACTCCCACAGACAATAAATCCTACAGGCTGAATTGTATGATAGGAGTTAGAAATGACTGGTTGCATTTAAGATGTAATATTGCAAATTGGCTGCATTAGCAGATGTTCAGCTGCTTCTTCTGGAAGGGGTTAGATCAGATTCTCTGGGTATAATAGCAGTATGCTCTGAAAGCAGAGTACATCCAGTCATTACACAGCCAGGAGCTTCCACTTTATTTTCCATTAAAGGCAATCCACTAGGTTTTGTGTATCGGAGCCATCACTAGCAAGGTCCTCAGCTCTTACATGGGTGAATATCCATATCTCTCTCCCCATTGTCCATAATGATGGGCTGCCTGTTTCCAAACCTAATCTTTTTGTAAACTTGACAAGCACAACCTGCTGGACGCCCCAAACACAAAATCCGAATTGGCTCTAGAGTGAGTAGACCTCACACATACCTGTTTACAAGCAGTACTGCTGCACGGTGACGTTAGTGACAACAGTACAGTCAGGGACGCGGGATGAAAATCGTGTATTGGTTTTTCATTAGACAGTCATATGCAGTTTTACCAGTTTAATGACACAATTAAAGTGCTGGTTTGTAACAGTATATTGTCTACATTGTTTCAAGGGTAAACTAATGGGCTAACGGCATGAATCCCATCCTTTTCCAATCACCATGAGCTCAATCATGGTTGTAAAGCCTGATGAAAGGAGCTGTAATTGAATGCTATATCAGTTAAATATTGTCGCTGAATAACCTTTAAGGGTGTTCAGTGTGCATTCATAAATGATTCCTTTATTATATGTGAATTTTCCATGGACTTGTGACTAGTGTATGTATAAACCTCACATGGTAGTTTCGGAGCCTGATGACTACGCATACAGTAAACCATAACTTAGGCCACGTTCACATATGCACCTAGAACTCCGGCAGTTTGTTCTGGCGGAGGAAAAGACTGCCGGAGTTCACCGAATCTGGCATAGCCGGCTACACCCATTCACTGTAATGGGATCCGGCCTCATATAGGCCGGCTTTTGGCTGGCCAAAAAATGCTGTTGTCCAGCCGAAAGCCAACCTATATGCCAGATCCCCTCTGCTAGAACAGACTGCTGGAGTTCACAGCGCATATGTGAATGCAGCCTTAGGGTCACTTCAGCCTCTGCGGATGCCGTAAAAATGACAGAAAAGAAGTCATTGGGGTCCATCATGTAATGGATCCAGCACAGAATGTGAGTAGAGCCTTACCGTTGCTGCAGGAGCAGTCTTGCCTTCTAGTCTCTGGTCCTAAGTTCCTTCGACTGTGCTGACCCCAGGCGGACATGTGTTGCTTCCTGCAGATGCAGTGTCCCCGCAGCAGCCGTGTACTGTATATCGCAGAACATTGTACTGCTGACTTCGTTTATAAGAGAAAGACATGAGGATGTTCATATCAATTAATGGTGGACAGAAATCTCCAAATAGGGTCTGTTACATAGCCCTTCCATAGTTAACTCTTGTGTTACAGTGGTATGCTATTTTTCTTTGCACTTCCCCACACAAACGCATGTCGCCAAAGATCCTGCGGTACACGCTTGTGGATATTGGGGGGTTGCTTTTTATCTGTTGATGATCTTGAAGATACTGCATGGCAGCTGGGCCTGCTCCTCTAGTGGAGAGAGGGTGTATAGAGCCACTAATGCTTCTCAGGAGTAATTAGCATCTCTGTCCGTTCTCATCCATCACTCTGCCTTCTCTCCACCTGCTGGGGACTATGTCATTTCCAAGTTATTTTTGCTGAGGTTATAGAGGACGGTTTTGACAAGGAGAGGCTGTACCCAGGCTTGTGCAATGTAGATCCCTTGTATACAGAGTGGGGTAGTTATTTCTGTTAGGCCAAGAGCACTGCTAGTAAATTGTATTGCGGTACACATGATCACATGCAGTGCTGGTGTTCAGGATTGCAAGATATAGCGTGTGTATGTGTAAGACATTTTTTTCTGATTATGGCAGACTTCTAATTGAGTTCTCTCCCTTCAGCTCATCAAATCTAATGCAGTTTTGCAATGATATAATGTGCAATATGTTGCCGTAGAGCCCTAGTCTTAATGGATCGATTTCCTCTTTTTTTTTCCACAGATCTGGTTAAAGTTTGAGGAGCAGTCTGTAGAAGAAGTAGTTGCCGTGGTGGAGGAGAAGGAAAGAAATGCAAATTATAAACCCGTCCTGGTTACGGAGATCACAGATGATCTGCACTTTTATGTTCAGGATGTTGAGACAGGTAAGGAGCTCCCTTTGTCATACGGTCTTACAGTTCTTCTACGGTCATAGCATTCGGTTCCTTCTCCCTGAGAAAGTCCTTTTGTAAACTTTGTTCTTTGCCTTCACATTCTCACTGTGCCAGTTTATAGCCTCATAAATTGAAGGCACTGCTGCTCTTGGCTAGGCACAGAATTCATTAAACTCATTAAGTGAACTTTGGGTGCAATATTAGGGCAATACATAACTGTGACACATGGTTAGAAAGAATTCCAGGAAAGGTCATTTCTGTCATTGGCAAAAACATTTTAATATCAAGCAAAAGGACATATGTACATTAAACTAATCGGTTATATTTCGGAGAGGACATCTGATTTTTTTTTTTTTGATTTTTTTTTTACAGTATAGTTAATCTAACCGTAAGCCTTAGAGGGAATATTGTAGAACTGATATTTCTTGAACAATTTTTCCTATTGCTCCCTTGTCTTATGACATTTGAATATGCTTTACAGTGAATTAGCAACTTCCACAGTCATCCACAAGAGTCTATTGTATACCATCAATATACGGGTTGGATATACAGAAATCTGTTTGAAAATGTTCATATTTCAATCTTCCCTAAATTTCCATAAAGATGGTCTTCTGTCGGGGAGATCAGCCGTCCTTATTGCATTATCCTTATTACGGTAGTAATTAAAACCTATTCAGTCCACTGTCCGCCTTGGATGCCGTGGTGTAAAAGTCAAAGCAAACTTCCAAGTAACATTGTGGGAACAGGGGTCAATTTGAATATGATTTATCCAAAGGTGACACTGAATTGCTCCATATTTATCGAAGGCCAGCACCATTTTTAATCTTTGCCTGCAACATATTCAAAAGATTTAAGAAAGTGTTGTGAAAAAAACAACTTGCAATAGTTGCTTTAAATTAATCATTGACTTGCATCAGTTTTTAGAGCATAACCATAGTACACTTTCAGATGACTTTTCAGAAGAAGCTGCCCGTGTGTACATGATTAAAAGTGGTATTTCTGACCATTATATGACTGCAGGCTCCATCGCTAATTCTCAGTTCCCACTCAGCTAGTGGGTGAAAACTAGCAGTTATGTCCTATATACCACACATGAAATTCTGCTTCCAAACTCACTTAGAATCATCATATAGTACATTTGATTAAATTATATACTGATCGGTATAGATGTGAATACAGTACTTGGGGTCATACATATATAACCCTTTTAGCTGTTCCAACCTCTGTAACTCTACTGCAGTTCACTCCTTCTCCCTCTCCTTTCCATTGACCCATTCCATTGATTTCAATTAGCATGCATTCTAAAGCATATTACATGTTACATATGTGGTCAAGCGACTGCAAATGCACACAGTTTACCACTAGCTGCCAGACTGACCCTGTACTTGCAAATTGATACCACACCAAATATGGGAGCAATATGGCAATTACCAGTAAGCCGAACATGTTTACGATACCTTGGCCTCAAACATGTACTACCACCCCAAGAGCAGGCAATTATTAGTCTTATTAGCAGGTTTGTTTTCTATCGGCTCTGCCAAACTCCCTGGAATTCCTTGGTAAGTCCTTGTCCTAAGGACTTACCTAATATCGGAGTGTTGGAACCATAAAACCTAAACCCCTACTTACAGATCTAAACAGGACCATTATTTTCATCTGCTTTCAGGTCCAGGGGAGTCTGTTGTTGAATGTGTTCCATAGATGTAACGTTTTGTCTATTTTTTTTCTGCAGAGCAAGAACATGACCCCTCCCTAGTCAAACCTTCTTCCTATCCACCGAGCTTCTCCTTGTTTTATTTTTTAATTAGCCTCGTTTAATTAAGGCAGCGTTATTAGTTGAACAGAAAGAGGTCCATGTAGCCTTGGGCTATAATAAACTCACAGCATCTTTCTTCTTCTGTGATAATAGTCTCCAGTGTGATGGCAAATGAGAGGTATCAGAGTTGTTTGGTGGCATAGCTAAAGCATTTGGTGGGGAAGGGGGGGTTAGGAACTCACTAGAGGTGTAGGGATGACACAGTTAAATACGAACAGTCTCCCAGCGGACATCTGGCATGATCTTATTGAGACATGTCATGTAGAGAGGATGCAGGGAGGCTAGATATTAAGGATGAAGCAATTAATGGAATATTGTGAAATGGCTCCAGACAGTTCTGTATTTTTTTTTCCAGTGTTTTACTTTTTCTTCCTGTTTTAATATTCAGATATAAAAATAATGTTCATACAACTTTGTATTATTTTATTTAATTTGAGCACACATCATTACACTGTGAACTCAAGCATCACATACCTATGCACATATGCTAGTTGAACATCTCATTCCAAAGCCCTGGATATTAAGATGTCCAAGTTGGATAACCTTTACTCTCATGCCCTGTTTGGGCACTTGAATGAGTGGTTACCTTATTCAGTAGCCTCCTCTATTAGCCTGAAAGAACGGTTCAGATGTGCCATATGAATGTGTTACATGGCCTATGGATGATTATTTCAATGAGGCATTTTTCCTTTAATCCTCTCTCTTTTAGGCATCCCAATGCTTTTATTGTATGATGACACTTAAAGGGGTTTTCCCAGATTTTGGTACTGATGACCTATCCTCAGAATAGGTCAGAAGGCACCAGCATTCCTGTGAGCCCTGTGGTCTTCTCGCAGCTTACGAAGCACAGCACCGTACATTGTATAGCGGCTGTGCTTGTTATTGCACGCATCCCCATTGGACCTGCTGTGCTGTCATTATCTTACAGGACTCATTCTGATCCAATGTTGAGGGTTTATCCCAAGGATAGGCAATCAATCGCAAAGGAGTGAACAGCCCATTTAAAGGAAAACTCCTTATTTTTGCTCTTCATTTTGCAGTTTTAAAGGGGTTATTCAACAAAAAGTATTTATCAGCTATCCACAGCATAGGTGATGTGTAGTATTGCATAAGGTCCCCAAGTCTCTTCTCTGAATCGATCACTAGGTTGCATGTCGGTTTACCACTCCATTTACTTCAGTGGGATTGATATAGCAAATAGTGGTGGTCTGACTTTCGCACTGCTACCACTCTATTCAGAGAGGAGGAACTTAAGGACACCTTATTCTTGGGCTTGCTTGGTGTCCCAACAGTCCCCCCAACCCCATTTTCTAATATCTGTCACCTAATAAGTAATCATTTTGGTGGTATACTCCTTTTAAGGCTTTATGCAGTTAAAGAATGTTTTCTGCAATGTATTGGAAAGGCCATCCATACGTTACAATGGTTTTCTGAGATTTTAAGACTTAGGCTCCATTCACACGTCCGCAATTTCGTTCCGCATTTTGCAGAACGGAATTGCGGACCCATTCATTTCTATGGGGCAGCACGATGTGCTGCCCGGACACGGAATTGCGGATCCGCAAAAAAATAGAACATGTCCTATTCTTGTCCGCAATTGCGGACAAGAACAGGCATATTCTATTAGTGCCGGCAATGTGCGGTCCGCAAAATGCAGAACGCACATTGCCGCTGTCCGTGTTTTGTGAATCCGCAAAACACGTTGCGGACGTGTGAATGGAGCCTTACAGTGCCTTGCAAAAGTATTCACCCCCTTGACTTTTTTCGTATTTTTCGTATTTTCAATCTAAGTTGGTGAAGTGAAATAAGAAAAATATATAAATATATAAATAAGGCCTCATGCACAGAACCGTTTTTTTTTTAAGGTCCGCAAAAACGGGGTCCGTAGGTCCGTGACCGTTTCTTCGTCTGTGGGTCTTCCTTGATTTTTGGTGGATCCGTGCGGAGCCAAACGGATCCGTCCTGAATTACAATGCAAGTCAATGGGGACGGATCCGTTTGACGTTGACACAATATGGTGCAATTGCAAACGGATCCGTCCCCCATTGACTTTCAATGTAAAGTCAGGAGTCCCTTTTATACCATCGGATCGGAGTTTTCTCCAATCCGATGGTATGTTTTAACTTGAAGCGTCCCCATCACCATGGGAACGCCTCTATGTTAGAATATACCATCGGATTTGAGTTAGATGTGAAACTCAGATCAGACAGTATATTCTAACACAGAGGCATTCCCATGGTGATGGGGACGCTTCAGGTTAGAATATACTAAAAGAACTGTGTACATGACTGCTGCCTGGCAGGTGCTGCCAGGCAGCAGGGGTCAGACCCCCCCTCCCCTGTATTTAACTCATTGGTGGCCAGTGCGGCCCCCCTCCCTCCCCTGTATTTAACTCATTGGTGGCCAGTGCGTCCCCCCTCCCTCCCTTGTATTTAACACATAGGTGGCCATTGCGGCCGGCCCCCCCTCCCTCCCCTGTAGTACTGTAGATTTATTGGTGGCCAGTGGGCCTCCCCCTCCTAATTAAAATCTCCCCCCCCTATCATTGGTGACAGCGGAGAGTACTGATCGGAGTCCCAGTTTAATCGCTGGGGCTCCGATCGGTAACCATGGCAACCAGGACGCTACTGCAGTCCTGGTTTCCATGGTTACTTAGCAATTTTTGGAAGCATTATACTTACCTGCGAGCTGCGATGTCTGTGACCGGCCGGGCGCTCCTCCTACTGGTAAGTGAAAGGTCTGTGCGGCGCATTGCTTATAGCACAGACCTGTCACTTACCAGTAGGAGGAGCGCCCGGCCGGACATAGACATCGCAGCTCGCAGGTAAGTATAATGCTTCTAAAAATTGCTAAGTAACCATGGCAACCAGGACTGCAGTAGCGTCCTGGTTGCCATGGTTACCGATTGGAGCCCCAACGATTAAACTGGGACTCCGATCGGTACTCTCCGCTGCCACCAATGATGGGGGGGGGGGATTTTAATTGTGAGGGGGGGCCCACCGGCCACCAATGAATCTACAGAACTACAGGGGAGGGAGGGGGGGCCGGCCGCACTGGCCACCAATGTGTTAACTACAGGGGAGGGAGGGGGAACCGGCAACACTGGCCACCAATGTGTTAAATACAAGGGAGGGAGGGGGGGCCCACTGGCCACCAATGAATTTAAAACTGGGGAGCGAGGGGGGTGTGCCCCCTCCTGCCTGGCAGCACATGATCTCTTACAGGGGGCTATGATACGCACAATTAACCCCTCAGGTGCAGCACAGTTCAAAGTATATTCTAACTAGAAGCGTCCCCATCACTATGGGAACGCCTCTGTGTTAGAATATACTGTCGGATCTGAGTTTTCCCGAAGTGAAAACTCAGCTCTGAAAAAGCTTTTATGCAGACGGATCTGCGGATCCGTCTGTGTGAAAGTAGCCTACGGCCACGGACCATGGACGCGGATGCCAATCTTGTGTGCATCCGTGTTTTTTCACGGACCCATTGACTTGAATGGGTCCCTGAACCGTTGTCCGTCAAAAAAATAGGACAGGTCATATTTTTTTGACGGACAGGAAACACGGATCACGGATGCGGCTGCAAAACGGTGTATTTTCAGATTTTTCCACAGACCCATTGAAAGTCAATGGGTCCGCGAAAAAAAACTGAAAACGGCACAACGGCCACGGATGCACACAACGGTCGTGTGCATGAGGCCTAAAACTGTTGTTTAGGAATAGAAAACAGAAAATTGGCATGTGCGTATGTATTCACCCCCTTTGTTAGGAACCCCATAAAAAGCTCTAGTGCAACCAATTACCTTTAGAAGTCACATAATTAGTGAAATGATGTCCACCAATGTGCAATTTAACTGTTACATGATCTGTCATTACATATACACACCTTTTTTGAAAGGCCCCATAGGCTGCAACACCTAAGCAAGAGGCATCACTAACAAAACACTGCCATGAAGACCAAGGAACTCTCCTAACAAGACTGATCCGCACCAATTATGCAAACGCTTGTATCCGTTAATAGCGGATCCGTTTGCATTATTCATTCAAAACAAAGTCTAATTCAAACTTACATTGAAAGTCAATGGGGGACGGATCCCTTTTCAATTGCACCATATTGTGTCAGTGAAAAACAGATCCGTCCCCATTGACTTACATTGTAAGTCTAGAGTCATCTGTTTGGCTCTGCATAGTCAGATGGTCACCAAAACGAGACAAACTAAGAGAGAGCCGCCCACCAAAACTGGGGCAGCACAGAGACCTTAGGTAACCCTGGAGGAGCTGCAGAGTTCCACAGCAGAGACTGGAGAATCTGTACATAGGATGACAATAAGCCATACGCTCCATAGAGTTGGGCTTTATGGCAGAGTGGCCAGAAGAAAGCCATTACTTTCAGCTAAAAACAAAAAGGCCCGTTGTGAGTTTGTGAAAAGGCATGTGGGAGACTCCAAAATATATGGAGGAAGGTGCTCTAGTCTGATGAGACTAAAATTGAACTTTTCATCCATCAAAGAAAACGCTATGTCTGGCGCAAACCCAACACATCACATAACCCAAAGAGTACCATCTGCACAGTAAAACATGGTGGTGGCAGCATCATGCTGTGGAGATGTTTTTCAGCAGCCGGGACTGGGAAACTGGTCAGAGTTGAGGGAAAGATGGATGGTGCTAAATACAGGGATATTTTTGAGCAAAACCTGTACCGCTCTGTGCGTGATTTGAGGCTAGGATGGAGGTTCACCTTCCAGCAGGATAATGACCCCAAACACACTGCTAAAGCAAGACTCGAGTGGTTTAAGGGGAAACATGTAAATGTGTTGGAATGGCCTAGTCAAACAGAAAATCTGTGGTCAGACTTAAAGATTGCTGTTCACAAGCGCAAACCATCCAACTTGAAGGAGCTGGAGCAGTTTTGCAAGGAGGAATGGGCAAAAATCCCAGTGGTAAGATGTGGCAAGCTCATAGAGACTTATCCAAAGCGACTTGGAGCTGTGATTGCCGCAAAAGGTGGCTCTACAACGTATTGACTTTAGGGGGGTGAATAGTTATGCACACTGACTTTTTTTGTTATTTTGTCCTATTTGTTGTTTGCTTCACAATAAAAAAAATAAAATAAAACATCCACGTTAATTCCAGGTTGTTGGGCACCAAAATACGAAAAAAAGTCAAGGGGGGTGAATACTTTTGCAAGGCACTGTATGACGAGGGATGAGTGAAATTGTGTTTTACAAGTTCTGATTTTATTACAATTCTGTGATGGATTCCGTGACCACAGGCCTTAACAGAATTCTATGACTGAATGCCTTTAGAGGCATTCAGTCATAATAGAAGTCTATGGGCTGCATAACAGATTCATCTGGTTTCCGTTATGCAAAAGTCCTCCCAGGCTGTAACTGGGAACTAATGTGAGCAGCTCGGCAATGAGGGAGCACAATATACAGCAGTCAGGGGACTACAGAGGAAGAGCAGCAGTGCATGCTGGAAACTGTAGTCTGCTACGCACATGGGCTGCTGAAGACAAGCGCACTCGGGTTGCACAACAAAAGACCTAAAAGCCTAAGTATATAACGGTTAAAGTTTTTCTTTTAAAGCAATAAACCCAATGAGGCAATTCTAGTTAAGTCAACAGTACAATTTGTGGATTTAATAAAGTAGTAGCTCAATAGGTAACGTGTCCCTGTACTTTAAAAAAAAAACTTTTGATATATTATAGTGACCCATCAGAGGTTTTGATCTGTGGGGTCTGGTGCTGTGACAACCACCAATTACTAGAATGAGGAAAGGACGACTGGCACAGAGTTTCTTTGCTGCCGCAGACCGACAAGATGGGTTTATAGACTTTAGACTGAGCCTTTCTATAGAGAGTCCGCTTCCTGTATGAGCACTCACTACTTTCACCTTATTTTAACGATAGGCAGGGCTTTAAGCACTTGGACTGCCCGCTGATGTGATATTTCTCCCCCCCCCCCCCCCTTTAAAGTACAGATACACTTTAAAGGAGTTGTCCCATGACCTATTTGGGCACATAGGCATCCTAGATGAAGGAAACTCTGTAAATGTGTTGTCTCCTCCTTTCTGGCTTATACATTCCATGTTCAGGCAAAATGTATAGTGAAGTAAGGCTTCTCGCGATATCAGAAGGTTACTGCAGGTCTGGCTTCACTAACCCCACAAATGGCAATGGGCTGATTGCCATGCCGGCTTTTTTTATTTATTTATTTTTTAAAGCGCTCTTGGTTAAGTTAAACAAGAAGCAAAAAATTTTGTTCACTTCAGTTTATCTATTTCTTAAAAAGAAAAATCTTCAAATTTTATAAAATTAAGGAAATTAACTTTTATATGCTATGGAGTACATTAGTGTTCTCTTCATATACACTTGTGACCCTGAAGATCTTGCTAAATATTTTCAACAAGCAAGTTTTGGATTAAAGTTCTTGCTGAACTTATGGCCATGACTTTTTTTTCTTTGTTTATGACCTTTAAACCAAAAGCTGAACACATGCCATATAAATGTATGGCTTACATCAGCAGCTAGAGATTTAATAAATCTTTGACTCAATAGTTTCATTATTTAGAGGTTTAGTGCCTTAAATATTAATGCTACCTCTATTATAAGTTGTCTAAAGAGTGGAGCAACACTGTAAATGAGAACATTTGCCTCCTGTTAAAGCAAAATGAAGCAGGCTGTTACTTTGTCATGATCAGCAAAGCTCAACAATGAGGATATGTCATGAGTGGTACCTATAAACAGCCAGTCTCATGCGTTGGGAACCTTTTCTGAAACTGTGGGGAACATTTATTAAGACTGGAGCTTTACATGCTGGACATAATCTGTTGGCATCAAATGTTCCACAATCGCACCTCACTGGTAATAACTGTGGTACCTCTGTGCACATCCATGCGCGAGGGGACATCCTCTGCGTCTGGAGGAAAGAAGGTTTGTACACAAACATAGAAGAGGATTCTTTACGGTAAGAGCAGTGAGACTATGGAACTCTCTGCCTGAGGAGGTGGTGATGGTGAGTACAATAAAGGAATTCAAAAGGGTCCTGGATGTATTTCTGGAGCGTAATAATATTACAGGCTATAGCTACTAGAGAGGGGTCGTTGATCCAGGGAGTTAGTCTGATTGCCTGATTGGAGTCGGGAAGGAATTTTTATTCCCCTAAAGTGGGGAAAATTGGCTTCTACCTCACAGGTTGTTTTTTTTTGCCTTCCTCTGGATCAACTTACAGGATAACAGGCCGAACCAGATGGACAAATGTCTTTTTTCAGCCTTATGTACTATGTTACTATGAATTGAAATCTATGCCAGAATGAGTGCTGGTGTAGGTTTCAGCTATAATCGACAACCGTTTCTATGCTGGTTTGAATAAGTGCCAAGTAGAACGCAAAACCCATAAAAAAGAAGCTGCTGAAATTTTGCAGTTTCCACCTCTTTCACAGTGTCCTGGGTGTCCATTGAAGTGTAATGGCATTTCTGGTTTTGACACTGTGGTCATGCTTGTTTACATTGATAGAAAAGTCGATCCACAGCTGAAGATGGTGGAGCTGAGCGGAAAGAGGTACTTCTCTGACTGCAGGGAATCTGCTAAAACTGCCTTCTGTAGGAACTTGCAGATGTCCATGCAGAAAGGGCTAAAGACGAACATTACTTAGTAGGTTAAGCTTCTTTTTTTTTTTTTTTTATTATATTTTTTTTTCCAGTGTTTTACTGGTAAAATCAAACTGTTTAAGGGTCCATTCACACGTCCGTGTGTGTTTTGCGGATCCGCAAAACACAGACACCGGCCATGTGCGTTCCGCATTTTGCGGACCGCTCATCGCTGGCACTACTAGAATATGCCTATTAGAATAGGGCATGTTCTATTTTTTTCGGGAATGGAAATGCGGATCCGGAAGTGGGGTTCGCATTTCCGGATCTGGGCCGCACATCGTGCAGCCCCATAGAAATGAATAAGTCCGCAATTCCGTTCCGCAAAATGCGGAACAGAATTGCGGACATGTGAATGGACCCTTATAGTGTCTTATAGTGCTGTGCTGCATTCTGGCCTAAAAGCTATGCTTGTAGTGGCATGGCACACTTGTCTCCCACACGATAGGGTCCAGTAGAAAGAAACACATTGGGGTTGATTTATCATATTCTCACTCTAGAATTCTGATTTAAAAAAGTCACAAAATATGGCTTTTATGGATTTCTTGTGAACAAATTTTGATACTTTTTTGAAATTTTACACCACTCACTCCAGTTTTGATATATGGGTGGAAAAGTGGGTGTGGTTAGCTGTGTTAAGGAGTTTCACTCGAGATTTATCATTGAGACTTTTTTTTAAAAACAGCAAAATAGTTGCAATCTCACTCTAGGAGGAGGGTGGAATAGGAAAGCTGTAGTAGCTTTTCTAGACAAAAGTGTTAGGCTACTATAAGACAAATTTATCATACCAAATACATTTGATAAATGTGACAAAGTACACCAATGAAGACTCGAGCAAAACTGGCTTCAAATATTTCCCTTCTGACAAATCCCCCCACTTGTACAATTTTGTATGAAATCAGTGGCATACAGAGACTTCTATGGGTGCTCCATTATGGCCCCTTGTTACTGAGCAAAAAAAAAGCCCAATGCTATTGCCGCTGAATGGACACTAATCCTCGCTGCCATGTTCCAAAATCTAGTGGAAAGTCTTTGCCAGAGACGCTGACCTGCTTTCCTTGACGCAAGAGGTCAAGTCTCCGTCGTGACATGCTATTGGCTGCACCCTCCCATCGCTGGATGTTGTGACCTGCACGACTGGGAGTTGCAGTGATGGCCGGGCAAGGATCTGGAAGGAGACAGGCGTCAGGGACCAAGTAAGTATTCTTTGTATGAAGGTAGGGGGGGTTACAGGTTTGGATAACCCCTTTAAGGATCTATTCTGGAGTAAGCAGCACACCAAGACAAGTTACACATGGCGAATGTGTTTATTATTCAGAATTTAGCTTTTCTCTCATTTGGCTAATTAAGTGGGAATCTGCATTAAGGCAAGTGGTATTTGCCTTTTAACATGATTTAAACTCAGTTGAAGGGATTGTATCCAAAATATTTAATCTGTGAGCTCTGCAAGTGCTCCTTTTAATGGGTATTATGATAGTTATAAGAGGAGCGCTGGCAGCTGTTTGGCTCTCTTACAAATGACAGTTTTGGTTGGCAGAGAGTTGGCTGCATGGTGAAGAGATTCTCTGAGACGCACACAGTATGTACAAGAAAGTAGAGAAGCTCTATTGTTACAAGGTCATCGAAAGTGCAAAGTCATCCTTGAAGCAAAGGCACCATCTGGAGAATCTGGTGTATACTTTTTACATAGAAGTCACGTTGTCTCCTGTGTCTTACACTGCAGGAAGTTGTTGCATCAAGGTACCTCTCTACGAAGGATCAGCTACTTGGTGGGTAGCCTTGAATTTTGTGGCATTAAGTTCACACACATTTGAAAAGTGTCATCATTGTCATTTTAGATAAAGGTGTTCCTGATTCTTCCCTGAACTAACTTGGTATTTGTTAACAAGATTTTTAAGAGGTTCTGCAGGATTTATTTGGAAAAATATTGCTTTCTCACCAGATATATTCTAGCAATATCCTAGAATAAAAGACTTTGAACTTTGATGCCCAGTCTGATTACCATTGCAGAGCTTGCCTTATAATGTGGACATGTCAGGCTCACAGGAGAGACTATCAAATCCCTACTGGCAGCTCTGACACCTCCCCTCCCCACCTAGCTCCATATTTCTCAGTATTCCACCCCACCTTGTATAGAGTGCTGCTAAAAATACTACTAAGAGACCAGTCTTGCAGTGATAAACTGTTTAGCTGGAGTTATGAAACTCACATTACTCATACTACTGTATGCGTGTGCTGTGTGCAGAATCTTCAGTGTATTTCTGAGATACAGATTCACACTGCTCCCCCCTGCCTGCAACAACTGACAGGAACAAGCAGGAGGCAGGGGAAAAAAGCTGAAGCTTTGTCATATAGCATACACTGAGACACTACAGTATGCATTAGGCCTGTTTCGGATAGGCAGATTTTTCATCCACATGCTATCGGTATTCATAGTAGACTTCTCAGAGTGTGGTTCAATTGTACACAACTGTTTTTCCACCTTATTGGTCTGTACATAGAAACTCGTAACATGCACACTTATTGTCAGTTTTTCTGGAGAACGTTAATGGATGATTTAGTTATTTTACTATCTCTGCAGTTCTTCTTTATCCTATTCCCCTATTCTGTTGGTCCCTTGGTATTTCCTTCCCAAAGCACTATGTTAAGAAAGAAATCAGTTGGGTCACAAGTCCAGGCAATGCTCTTGAGTATTTGACAAACTGACACAGTTTACTCATCTCTGGTCCATTGCCCAAGATATTCACTTGAGGTTTTTATATCAGCTCTTGAGTTTCCTTTATAAGCTGTAAGCTCCAGCGAGCAGAGCCAGCACACCTTGTATCTGACATTTTCATATTGTCATTAGAAAATGGGATATTGGAAGAAATATACTTTGCTGGGATTCCAGAACTACGATTTGTTTTATTTTTCGCCTACTTTAACTGCTATATAGTTATGTACAGTGCCTTGAAAAGTATTCACCCCCCCCCCCCTGACTTTTTTGGTATTTTGTGTCTCTCAACCTGGAATTAACATGGATTGTTTGAGGATTTGCATAATTTAATTTACAGAACATGCCCACAACTTTGAAGATGTTTTATTTTATTGTAAGCATACAACAAATAGGACAAAATAACAAAGTCAATGTGCATAACTATTCACCCCCCTAAAGTCAATACTTTGTAGAGCCACCTTTTGTGGCAATCACAGCTTCAAGTCGCTTTGGATAAGTCTCTATGAGCTTGCCACATCTTACCACTGGGATTTTTGCCCATTCCTCCTTGCAAAACTGCTCCAGCTCCTTCAAGTTGGATGGTTTGCGCTTGTGAACAGCAATCTTTAAGTCTGACCACAGATTTTCTGTTTGACTAGGCCATTCCAACACATTTACATGTTTCCCCTTAAACCACTCGAGTCTTGCTTTAGCAGTGTGTTTGGGGTCATTGTCCTGCTGGAAGGTGAACCTCCGCCCTAGCCTCAAATCACGCACAGAGTGGTACAGGTTTTGCTCAAGAATATCCCTGTATTTAGCACCATCCATCTTTCCCTCAACTGACCAGTTTTCTAGTCCAGGCTGCTGAAAAACATCTCCACAGCATGATGCTGCCACCACTGTGTTTGACTGTGCGGATGGTGTTCTTTGGGTGATGTGATGTGTTGGGTTTGCTCCAGACATAGCGTTTTTTTTGATGGCCGAAAAGTTCAATTTTAGTCTCATCAGACCAGAGCACCTTCCTCCATACATCTTGGGAGTCTCCCACATGCCTTTTTTGCAAACTAACAACGTGCCTTTTTTTGTTTTTAGCTGAAAGTAATGGCTTTCTTCTGGCCACTCTGCCATAAAGCCCAATTCTATGGAGAGTACGGCTTATTGTCGTCCTATGTACAGATCCAGACTCCAATCTCTGCTGTGGAACTCTGCAGCTCCTCCAAGGTTACCTTAGGTCTCTGTGCTGCCTCTCGGATTAATGCCCTCCTTGCCCGGTCCGTGAGTTTTGGTGGGCGGCTGTCTCTTGGCCGGTTTGCTGTTGTGCAATGTTCTTTCCATTTGGTTCTCCTGGGGATCATCAAAGATTTGGATATTTTTTTATAACCTAACCCTGACTTGTACCGGATTTTTCGCCCCATAAGACACTCTCCCCCCCCCCCCCCCCAAAAGTGGGGGGGAAATGCCCCTGCGTCTTATGGGGCGAATGCTGCCATTTTACATCGCAGTCTGCGATGTATCAGCGGGAGGGAGGAGGGGCCGGTGTCATGCAGATGCGGCGGGGCAGATGCGGTCACTGTACTCCGGCCCCGCCGCTCACTCACTTCCTTAATGCCTAAACCTTTTATAATAACTTTAATTGAGGTTCCGATGCCCAGCCCCATCTGTACTACTTACTAAATGTCCTGTAGCAGGCAGACCAGGGCGGCCGGCCATAACTCACTGATGTCACGTGCCTGCGCCGCCTACTTCATTCATAAAGTAGGCGGCGCAGGCACGTGACATCAGTGAGTTACGGCCGCCAGCCCTGCTCTGCCTGCTACAGGACATTTAGTAAGTAGTACAGATGGGGCTGGGGATCGGAACTTCAATTAAAGTTATTATTATAAAAGGTTAAGGCAATAAAGCTGTGAGTGAGCGGCGGGGCCGGAGTACAGTGACTGCATCGGCCCCGCCTCATTTGCATGCCACCGGCCCCTCCCACAGGTTTAGCTACGGTATATTAGGGCATCTGTGGATGCCACTATTATGGGGTGCGGGATATGTGTATGGCACTGTTATGGGGTGGGGGATCAGTGGGTGACACATGTATAGCAGTGCCATCCACAGATCCACCCCCCATAGCAGTGCCATCCACAGATCCACCCCCCATAGCAGTGCCATCCACAGATCCACCCCCCATAGCAGTGCCATCCACAGATCCACCCCCCATAGCAGTGCCATGCACAGATCCACCCCCCATAGCAGTGCCATCCACAGATCCACCCCCCATAGCAGTGCCATCCACAGATCCACCCCCCATAGCAGTGTCATCCACAGATCCACCCCCCATAACAGTGCCATCCACAGATCCACCCCCCATAACAGTGCCATCCACAGATCCCCCTCCATAACAGTGCCATCCACAGATCCCCCTCCATAACCGTGCCATCCACAGATCCCCCTCCATAACCGTGCCATCCACAGATCCCCCTCCATAACAGTGCCATCCACAGATCCCCCTCCATAACAGTGCCATCCACAGATCATCCCCCCATAACAGTGTCATCCACAGATCACCCCCCCCCCCCCCATAACAGTGCCATCCACAGATCCCCTATAGTAGTGTCATGCACAGACCACTGTTAGTTCAAAACCCACCAAAAGCACACCTTTTGGTTAAAAATAATTTTTTTCTTATTTTCCTCCTCAAAAACCTAGGTGCATCTTATAGGGCAAAAAATACGGTACTTCTCTACAATATTGTCCCTTACTTGTTTGGAGAGTTCCTTGGTCTTCATGGCAGTGTTTGTTAGTGATGCCTATTGCTTAGGTGTTGCAGCCTTTGGGGCCTTTTAAAAAAGGTGTGTATACGTATGTAATGATAGATCATGTGACACTTAGATTGCACACAGGTGACATCATTTCACTAAATATGTGACTTCTAAAGGTAATTGGTTGCACTAGAGCTTTTTATGGGCTTCCTAACAAAGGCGGTGAATACATACGCACATGCCAATTTTCTGTTTTCTATTTCAAAACAATAGTTTTATTTTTATTTTAACTTAGACTATTGTGTTCTGATCCATCACATAAAATTCAGATTAACAAAACATTGAACTTAAGTCTGTAATGTAACAAAATACAAAAAAGTCAATGGGGGTGAATACTTTTGCAAGGCACTGTACATAGTATCTAGAATTACATTTAATCTCTGCAAAGGGAAATGGACAAGTCAGTGCATTTTACCACCACTCTAAGTGTTTTTTTCATGTAGAAGATGGGATACTGTCGCAACAGTAGGTGGTGTCCCTAAGTACAGAATGGCCGGTTGAACTACCCTGATCACTAGCCAACCCCTAGCAATTACCATGTTCTCCCTACATGAGGTAGTGCAGATAGACTTCACTGCTCTCCTCTATATGAGGGGGTTCTCCTAGATATCAGAATGTGCCTATAGTTTGGAGATTTTTGAAAGATAAATCTGTTTAATGTGAAGTCGAACTAAATTAATCTGTAGGGTGCTGCATTGTATAACCTTGTTCTCTACCCCTTCTCCTATTTTTATTATATTATAAAAGTACCTTTTAGTTGTATTATTAACACTCACGGACGTGTTAATGGACCCTAAATGTACAACTTGTGTCCTGGCACAGTCTGACACGGTCACTGTGCCTGGATACCACCCCCCTCACTGGTAACACCCAGTTGTATGTAGCTTTTAGCCAGAATAATAGAGGACTGGAGCATTCTAGTCATAAGAAGAAACACTGCCTAATGATACTACTTCTGCCCTATCTAAGAGACCAGGCATGCAGTGATTTTAGTAGATGAGACCCTACGCTGACTTGTGGAATACAATTATTTACTAAGCCATGTCAGGAGTTGGTGACAGGTCTACTTTATTTCTATGGAAACATACAGGTCATGTTGGTGTATATTTAAACGTGGCAATTCCATTGAGTTTCTGCAGCAGATTTTTGTAGTCACTTCTACAAAAACGCAGGAAAGACTGTGGTGGAGATATTGTGAAAATGACACCTAGATCTTTATTAAATAAAAAGTCAGGTTTTCTTTCAGTTTAAATCTCACGCCTATGGCTCTGCTTTCTTTACTGCTAATTAGCAACCAAACGGATAAAACTTCAGTTCTGTAGAAGTTATGTGTTGGTATTTGCAATTTTCTTTTCTTTTCTTTCTTGAGATGCGTCCTTTTAGTGTATGTGACCCCTGTTTATTTTCTTTTGCAGATGCTATGGAAGCATTAATGTGTGCAAGTGCCATATTAATCAGAGGGCTTAGAGAAACTAGGTCTTGGGAAGCTAGTGGAAAATTGCTGTTTTCAGCTCTTATTTCAGAACATAGTCCCAGCCAGTAAAAGCTCCATTACTGTCCACGGAGCCATCCTGGGTCACAGTAATACTAATAATGCTCTCTAATGTGCAATATACAAACATTACGAGCAAGAAAAGCCATTTAAATAAACATGACCCTTTAATTTGCCTTCTGCAACTAGATTAAGTTTCCCCTTCGATCGCTTTTTTTTAATGGTTTAAAATTATTTAGATGAGGCTCCCAAAGGCGCAGGGCATTGCTGCATGTCTTGGTTACAGATGCACACCATGCTGAAAGGTTTCAGAAGTATTGTTTTGTGCAGGAATTATGGAGTTTAGGGAAATAGACCAGTCCTGCCTCTTTCCGTGTATCTAATCTGTATAAATAACAGGCAGGACATGTATAGAACATTTGTTTTACATGTATATATGAACTTGTAACCTTTAGGCCACATGCACACGAACGTTGTTTGTTTCAGTGACCGTTCCGTTTTTTTTGCGGATAGGATGTGGACCCATTCATTTCAATGGGTCCGCTAAAAAACGCAGACAGCACGCCGTGTGCTCTCCGCATCAGTATGTCCGTTCCGTTGCCCCCCCCCCCCCCCAAAAAAATAGTGCATGTCCTATTTTTTTTGTAGGAAAAAAAAAACGAGTGTCATACGGAACGTCATCTTTTTTTTTGCAGACCGCCAAACGCATACGGTCGTGTGCATGTAGCCTTACTGTGCTGTACTTACTGACCTCTACTACTTCTTCTGCATTGCCCATACACCGTTCAGCCTGGATGCTAGTTGGGCTTGTTTTATCCATATGACCTGGCCAGTGTGCGCAAGGTCTTCTATTCTTTTTTTATTTCAAAGGTTTTTATTGTTTTTCAATATAGCAGTTACAACCATCAATCAGTCTCATATTAGTCAAGCATGAAAATCATCCAGGTTATACAAGTCTTGCATTACAGGACTGAATCACATGCATGTCTGTAGTCCAAAATCTAACAGCAGAGCACTAAACCAGAACATAAATAATAATTAACTGAAAACACAGTATGAGTGCGTCTAAAAATAAGAACATGAACTAGAGGTGTAAGTGCGATTTTCAAAGATGCAGTGTCCTGGCTGTCAAGATCTGGCGAGTGGTAATGACCAGAGCGCAACGGAAGATTATCCCCGCTTACGATGGTGGAGCTAGGTCACATACCAGCGACTAGACATCCATGCCGTCCATACGGAGTTGTATTTTGACATGGAGGACTGTTGTGTGGCAAACATTTTCTTGTACATACAGGTGGGATTTACCAGAGCAACCACCTAGGCTAACATGGGAATTTGAAGGCTTTTCCATTCATTTTTTTTTTTTTTTGTGGGATTAAAAAGTGTCAGACAGTCTGCAACATTTAGTTCAGATCATGTGGCTTCATCAGGTAGCTTACGCTTCATTGCTTTCAATAAAAAGTAGCTTGGACCAGCCAGCTGTGATATGAAATATTGAGCAAGCCGCTAACATTTTAATGTTAAAATCCTCTCTTTGAGAACCCAACAGTGGAAGGAATGGCAGGAACATGTGAGAGAATTGCATAAATGTCCTAACTGTTTCATAGTTAATTCTCAAAGTGGCTGAATGGGTGAGCAAGTGTGTGTATATTAGAGAGTATCTGTCACTAGCGACCTCCCTATCAAACTGTTTGCATAGACACATGGCTGTGGTGCACCTGGTTAAAAACGCATCTTTTGTTGATTTGAGGCTCCGTTCTCAAGCTTTACCTTTTCTTAATATGCAACTTAGGCCTTTGGTGCAATGAGTGCATCACCATTGCTCTGGTTACATCCAGGCTCCACTCATTTCTATGGCCAGCCCCTCCCTTGCTGCTTTGATTGCCATGACCAGGCAGTGGCACAGCTGACAGGGAGAGGAATGGAGCCTCGGATCAGCAAAAATAAGTGCTTTAATCAGGTGAACCACAGCTATAAATACATAATGTCATATCCATTTAGAATGTCTACAGGGATTCGAAGATTAAAGGCTATGGGCACATTTGCTATGATTTTTGTTTTAATTTTTCACTTTCTTCCAAATTGCTAAATCAAGCAACTTTCTAAATAGGCTTTACTAAAAAGTTTCCAACCATATAGATTCTGCAGAGTGTGTATAAGTGCGGGGGGGCTAGGCATGATGGTCTTCACTACCTGGCACTTTCAGCCAAAGTGGGGGTGTGGCCTATTGGAAAGTGAGTGAAAGCCTCTGAGTGCAACGGCAATGCCCTTGTTGTAGCCAGGGTCTAATTGGTACATTATTAAAATGTTTTTTCTGCAGTGCAGCCACTGAGCAAGCTGGGACCATCACAATTAGATTCAGCAGACAAGGGCACATATCCTGTGTCAACTGGTTTTATTGAGAGGTAACTAGTGACAGCTTTCCTTTACCTTTTTATTGCATACTTTCGGAGTGGTACTATTCAACGTGGTACTCGTGCACCCTTACTTTAAAGAAAACCTGTCATTGGTGGTCATACTGCCCTTACCATGATTCAATTAGCTGTATTTTAGAGAAATTATGGTTTTAACACTTTCCCACGCCAGCCTAAGAGGAGAAGTATCCACTGGGCCTCTCCCTGGTGGCTTCTCAACCAGCTTGGGTAATTGTTTCTCCGTATTTGTGTGCACTTGTCAGTCCATCTGAGCTGGGTGAGGGTTGACAGAGTAAACATTTTTTAAAATATCTGGGTTTACATACCATATATAATGTTGGCTGACCCCACCTATGTGAAAGGATCCACAATCAAACGAACATATTTAATATGTTTAGTGTTTTGCCTCCAAAGGAGATAACTGCCCCAGGTGTGTTGTAATTCTACTTGTCTCCTTTCCCATATTGAAATAGCATGCACGACTGAATGGAATTTGTATTGGGTAAATGGGAATGGTTGAGATGAAAAATTGGTTATTGGCCAGCTTTAGGGTATAGTCACATTTACTGGTACTTCCTTGCAATTACGACTATTATTGTATTATGTGCCACAGTTTTACCTAATGCAAAAAATTAAATTGGATGGTAAAATCTTACACGTTCACTAAAATGGAAGTTCAGGAAAGTACAGTAAGTTACCACTATGACAGAAGTGATACATAAGCGAAATGGAAAATTCATTTTTTTTATGGTGGGGGGAGGAGGGAGGCCTCTTGCTTTCAAATCTGCAGATCCCGTCCCTCTTGTATTGATTTCAGAGGGGAGAAACCTTGCGTAGAAAACCACATGATTTTGAATAAAAGTGGCGACCTGAGAAACCTAGCATATACTATACATCAATTAACCATAACAGTAATATAGTGTATAGTGCTTAATATAATGTAGGTCCATATGAAGCCACCAAAACAGCTCTGTCCTATCAAGGCATGGATCACAAGACCTCAGAATGGTATCTCGCACAAAGATTTTAGTAGCAAAGCATTATAAGCGCTATACATTGTTAGGCGGGTCCGCCATTCGTTGATGTTTTTTTCAGCACATACCACAGATACTCAATCATATTGAGTTCTGCAGAATTTGGAGGTCAAGTCAACACCTTGAACTCTGTCATGTTACTCAAATTCCTGAACAATTTTTGTAGTGTGGCAGGGCACACTATACTGCTGAAAGAGGCCACTGCCATTAGGAATACCATTGACCTGAAGGGCTGTACTGCAACAGTGTTTTGGTACGGTAGGTGATATGTGTAAATGTAATATCCACATGAATGCCGGCACCAGCCTTTTTCCAGCAGACCATTGCCCACAACATCCAACTGCCTGTCAGCTTGACCTTCCCGTAGTGCATCATGCCATCTCTTTCCCAGATAAGCAACACACATGCTTTTGGCCATCTATTTGGTGTAAAAGAAAACATGATCATCAGACCAGATCACCTCCTTCCATTGCTCCATGGTCCAGATCTGATGCTCATGTGCCCAAAGTAGGCACTTTTAGTGTTGGATAGTGGTCGGCAAGCTGTGATGCACTGTGTGTTCTGACACTTTCTAACACAGCCAGCATTAACTTTTTTCAGCAATTTGTGCTACAGAAGCTGTTCTGTGCAATCGAACTAAACGGCTAACCTTCACTACCCATGGGCATCATAGAGCCTTGGCCCACCGGTTCAGTTGTCCTTTTTGGACCACTTTTGCTAGGTACAAGGTCACAAGACCTGCAATTTTGCTGATGTTCTGACCCATTCGTATAGCCATCTCAACTTGGCCGTAGCTGAGCTACTTATGCTTGCTTATTTTACCAGCTCCCAATACATCAACTTCAAGAACTGAATGGTCGCTTGCTGCATAACTTACTCCACCCCTTGACGGGTGCCATTGTTAATGATAATCCATCTATTCATTGGCCACCTTTTAATGTTATGGCTGAATGGTGTATGTGATATATTGTAAAAATCTAGACATATTTCTGCTCATCCTCCGGGACTGCTGCCTGCTTAACAGGCAGTTTATATCTATTTGCTACATTGATGGGAGAGAGAATACCTTGTTTATGGATTGTATGCACTTGCTACATGAAATTTTAAAATCTAGTCATGCATAATGCAGATGCCACAAAAATTTGACCTTGTCTGGAGATATTTAGATTGCTTGCAATAGCAGCTAATGTAAGGGAAGACACTTGATGTCTCTGTTGATCCTACCAGGATGATGCTAGGCCGGGGAAACATGTTTGTTTTGCTTTTGTTTGACATTGGCACTGAGCAGAACTGACAAGCAATCTGTGAGTGGAGGCACCAGGGCTGAGGTAGCTTTGTCCTGTCCTCCTAGTCTGTGCCACAGAAAATTGAGATCCAGCAGCATGCACATTCTTCACTTTGTAATGATGCATATATTACACCACTTTTTTTTTTTTTACTAAATATTTTTTCAATCGCTCACTGTAAACTGCCTTTTGTCTCCTTTACACATGGGTTTCATTATTCAACTTTGTGAGAATCTGCAATTTCACTTTTAGTGGGCGATTCATTGAAATTGTAATATTTCGTGGCCAACTGAAGTTCTTAAAACTGACTCCTAATATTTTGCAAAACAAATCACTGAGTGCAAATGAAGAATTGGTTCTGGTATCCTTGAGAGAAAGTATAAACCAATAAATATTAAGGAACCTTAAGACTTAACTTTTAATAAATATCAGATACAAAAAAAAACGCCCTATAGTGCTGGACGAACAGAATACACACGGGCAACGATATCACCCTCAAACAAATGGGCGTATGACATCCACTAGATACACCCAATATTGGAACGTATTGATATCTGAATAGAGCTGCGATAAATTAAGGTAGTAGCAGGGACACAAAGATGTAGTATGAGGTACAGTAGGCGGCTAGAGACAGGGACAACTTCAATACTTTCTCTATGTCAGCCCTATCTAAGCCTCTGCCCAGGGACAATCCCTAATGGTTGGATCTCCCTGTCCTCGTACCTGCCCTGCTTAGCCCTAAATAGAAACAGATCCCCATAGGGGGAATAAATCGATACAATTAGGAAAAAAAAAAGTACCAATGTACCTAAAGTTGTAATAAATAACCCAGTCGCGTTTCCCCCTTCAAGGGTTCCTCAGGGTGTTGTCAGTAGCTGAATACATATCAAGAAAATAGCTCAATACATAGGTAGCTGGGTACATATAAGAAAAAGCTGAGTCCATGAGAATCATAAAGATGGAGCGCTAGACCTATAGATAAAGGACAGTAGCTGAACACAAATAACTCATGAGAATCACATACTAAATCCGTAAATCAAAACTGAAAATGTTCAGGACTGATATAATTCCAAAGGGATTGTAAAAGATAGGCAGACCTTAGGATGAGTGCTAGGTACATCAAGAAAAGGAGCTGGTCGCATCACATCTTTCCCATAATGCTGGGGGAAGAAGATTCCACAAGTGATGCGCTCCTTCCACGTACCGACTGCCTCCTGCCCGATAGATACTGCGGCAATGTAAGACTCTTAATATTTTATTGACAAGATTATCAAACCTTTTAATTGGAATGGATTCTGTAGAGTGGCTTTTACGACCGCCCTAGCCCTCTTTTATTGATACCCACTGAGTGTTTCGAGCGTTACACCAACTTGAACATCTACCAGCCATTTATCTGCAACCAACAGAGACTAGTAAATATTCTCTTAGTCTCCCGATGTTAGAGATATATAGATCCTAGCTGAAACCACTGATCCAATGTGCTGTTATGTTTCTTCTCCTGTATGAATGGACTGTTTTATTTCCCAGTGCTTTTCCAGTGCTTTCCTCATATTTCAACAACTAACTAGTTACTACATGAAGTGTGGATCTAGCTGTGTCCTTCCCTTTCTTTCCTCTTGGCTCAAGACTTCCTGAGATGAGTGGGGAGGTGAATAGCTTTGAAAATAAACCTTTTTATGTTACTGAAAACAGCCAATAAAGTAACTCGAGTAATTTTTGTTTTCCAACGCTGGTTGTCTCATACAAGATGAGGAAGGACATATCTATATTATCATTGGGTCCCCCTGGAAAGACCATGCTACATAGTTATCCAGTTTCCCCTATGTAAATCTGCATAATTCCCCATATACTGTCCATTATTACTTCTGCCTCATTGCTTTCCAGTCACATTGGTCATGGCTGTTTGAATCTAAATGACACAGTTGCCCAGTTTGGAAAGAGTTAACCAGAGACCTCTTCCTGATGGTGCAGCCCCTGCATTAACTTTGTTTAATGAAGTGTTCCCTTTCTGCCAGCACAATTAAGAACATACAGAAGCCTCATTTAGGTCTTTCATCTAATGTGGTCTCTGAGGATAAGCAGGGCTCATCAGCTTGACTGAGAAGCATTGCAGATATTTTCAGATTGGGCACCTTCTGCTTCTCCCGGCAGTTATTCCGCTATTTTTACATGCAATAGGATTTCCTGTTGTTGCTTTTTCATTGCTAACAGTGTTTCTTTGCAAGAGGTGGGGTTCTGGGATCAAATCTAACCAGCGCAACGTTTGAAAGGAGTTTGTATGTGCCTGCATAGTTTTTCTCCTGGCACTACCAAGCTTGAGCAACCGATTGCCCTCTTTCTAGGTTGCATGTGTAAGATGGGGAGGTGATGTAAGGTATTAGTCTGTATACAGCACTATATAACAGTGATGGCTAACCTTCGGCACTCCAGCTGTGGTAAAACTACAACTCCATAGAAATGAATGGAGCATGCTGGGAGTCGTAGTTTCACCACAGCTGCAGTGCCGGAGGTTAGCCTTCACTGCCATATAGCATAACCTACTCACAGTTGGATGCTTAATGTTTTGTTGTTCTAGGAGTTAAGCTGCCGTCAGATGTCGGGCAATGGCTTTTCTCCATGTCCACATTGAATCTGATTTTCTTGTTTATGTGGAATGGAAACCTCAGTAGAACCCAACAGACCCATTATACGTCATTAGGGTCCATTGTGAGACATATGGTACAGTGTCCTGTCTTCCGTTAGAATTAGAAGTCACAAAGCTAATGTGACCAGAGCTTTAGGGTTATTATCAAAGCCAGTCGTGGGATCAAGGGCCAAAAATAAACCCATGGCTAAACAGAATAAAAAATGTTTCACCTCTAATTACCATGCAGGTAAAGCTTTAGTTGGATTCAGTGGCAAATAAAAATTACCATGGGGGCACCATGAATTGCCAAGGAAATAATCAGCTATGATCTTAAAATATTAAAGCATGGTAACCCTCCAGTGCATGCAGCAAGTTCACACACTGGATCCACTGACTAAATGTCAGCACAAATTCTGAATTACAAGTAGATCATGATGTCACACTTCTACGTTTTTGCCTCATCATAGTCCACAATAGTCCAAAGTTGTTGGCTTTCCGCACAACCACATTTACTGCCATTAGGCGTGATAGAAAAACGTGACATTTGTGCTCATAATTCCTTAGTAGGTAAAGTAAATGTACGTTGTGATATAATCATACATATAGTGATTAAGCTTTGCATTCTGCTTTGTATTTCGGTTCATACCAGAGTGCTGATACCCATAACACACTTAATATCCAGACAAAGTCAGGCACTAATAAGGATTGGTTTGTTAAATATGTATCCATTAGATCATAAATTTAGCCTATTGTGTTTCTCACGTATGCACCAGAGGTTAGGTTTTAGGCTACTTTCACACTTGTGTTGCTGTTTTCCGGTATTGAGATCCGGCAGAGGATCTCAATACTGGAAAAAACATTTCCGTTTAGTCCTCATGCATTCTGAATGGAAAGAGATCCATTCAGGATCTCTTCCGTTCCGTTAGCATTCCGTTTTGTAACCGGACACAAAACCGACACAAGCTGTGGTTTTGTGTCCGGTCATAAAAGCAGGAAAAAAACAGATGCGCTTGTGTGAAATCAAGACTGAAAAATGGATCAGTCACTGAAAACAATGTAAGTCAATGGTGAAGGAACAGGTTTTTTTTTTAGGGGCCAAAAAACGGATCCCTTGGCCATAGACTTTCAATGTATTTAGTGTCGGATCTATTTTTCCATTTTGATTTCACACAATCGCATCCAAATGGAGCGGATGCATCCTGATGTGCAAAATCAGAGCTGATCTGTTTAATTCCGATATTGAGATCCTCTGCTGGATCTCAATATCTGAATTAACAATGCAAGTGTGAAAGTAGCCTTAAAAAGGTCATATACGGTCCTGATCAAAAGTTTATATATAAATATATTTATATATATTTAATCATATTTAGCATGGCTGGATCTTAACAAGGTTCCAAGTAGAGCTTCAACATGCAACATGAAAACAACGAATAAACTGAAACAAGCTGTTTTTCAGCTGATCAAAAGTTTAGGACCACACCTCCAAAAAAAAAACGAAACCTCCCCAAAACAGAAATCCAACTTGCAAACATGAACTCAGTAATGAGTAGCTCCGCGTTATTGTTTATCACTTCAAAAATTCGTTTTGGCATGCTTGATGCAAGCGTTTCCATGAGGTGAGTAGCAACATTTCTCCAAGTGGTGAAGACTGCTGCACGAAGGCCATCTACTGTTGTCCATTTTTGTAAACTTCCCTTGCCATCCATCCCCAAAGGTTCTCAATTGGATTTAGATCAGGGGAACACGCAGGATGGGCCAAAAGAGTGATGTTATTTTCCTGGAAGAAGTCCCTTGTCCTGCGGGCATTGTGTACTGTAGCGTTGTCCTGTTGAAAAACCCAGTCGTTACCACACAGACGAGGGCCCTCAGTCATGAGGAATGCTCTCTGCAACATCTGGACATAGCCAGCGGCCGTTTGACGCCCCTGCACTTCCTGAAGCTCCATTGTTCCACTGAAGGAAAAAGCACCCCAGACCATTATGGCGCCCCCTCCACTGTGGCGCGTAGAAAACATCTCAGGTGGGATCTGCTTGTCATATTAGTAACGATGGAAACCATCAGGACCATCAAGGTTAAATTTTTTCTCATCAGAGAATAAAACTTTCTTCCACCTTTGAATGTCCCATGTTTGGTGCTCTCTTGCAAAGTCCAATTGAGCAGTTCTGTGGCGTTCAAGGAGACGAGGTCTTTGAAGACGTTTTTTGTTTTTGAAGCCCTTCAGTCTCAGATGCCGTCTGATGGTTATGGGGCTGCAGTCAGCACCAGTAAGGGCCTTAATTTGGGTCGAGGATCGTCCAGTGTCTTGACGGACAGCCAATTGGATCCTCCAGCTCAGTGCTGATGACATTTTTGTTGGGTCTTCCACTTGACTTTTTTGTTCCATAACCCTCAAGATCATTTAAGAAATTCCAAATGACTGTCTTACTGCGTATCACCTCAGCAGCGATGGCGCGCTGTGAGAGACCCTGCTTATGCAGTTTAACAACCCGACCATGTTCAAAAAGGGAGAGTTTTTTTGCCATCACAACGTGTGACTACCTGACAGAAAATGACAATGAATCCACATCTTTGCACAGATTTGGCCTTTTAACCACCTCCGGACCGCTGTACGCAGATTCGCGTTCCGGAGGTGGCAGCCCTGCGCTCAGCGACGCATATACGCGTCATCTCGCGTGAGCCGGGATTTCCTGTGAACGCGCGCACACAGGCGCATGATCAATGACTGTGGTTATCACCCCATATAGACTCCCTGATTACCCCCCTGTCATTGATTACCCCCCTGTCATTGATCAACCCCCTGTAAAGCTCTATTCAGATGTCCGCATGATTTTTACGGATCCACTGATAGATGGATCGGATCCGCAAAACGCATCCGGACGTCTGAATGAAGCCTTACAGGGGCGTGATCAATGACTGTGGTTATCACCCCATATAGACTCCCTGATCACACCCCTGTCATTGATCAACCCCCTGTAAAGCTCCATTCAGATGTCCGCATGATTTTTACGGATGCACTGATAGATGGATCGGATCCGCAAAACGCATCCGGACGTCTGAATGAAGCCTTACAGGGGCATGATCAATGACTGTGGTTATCACCCCATATAGACTCCCTGATCACCCCCCTGTCATTGATTACCCCCCTGTCATTGATCAACCCCCTGTAAAGCTCCATTCAGATGTCCGCATGATTTTTACGGATGCACTGATAGATGGATCGGATCCGCAAAACGCATCCGGACGTCTGAATGAAGCCTTACAGGGGCATGATCAATGACTGTGGTTATCACCCCATATAGACTCCCTGATTACCCCCCTGTCATTGATTACCCCCCTGTCATTGATCAACCCCCTGTAAAGCTCTATTCAGATGTCCGCATGATTTTTACGGATCCACTGATAGATGGATCGGATCCGCAAAACGCATCCGGACGTCTGAATGAAGCCTTACAGGGGCGTGATCAATGACTGTGGTTATCACCCCATATAGACTCCCTGATCACCCCCCTGTCATTGATCAACCCCCTGTAAAGCTCCATTCAGATGTCCGCATGATTTTTACGGATGCACTGATAGATGGATCGGATCCGCAAAACGCATCCGGACGTCTGAATGAAGCCTTACAGGGGCGTGATCAATGACTGTGGTTATCACCCCATATAGACTCCCTGATCACCCCCCTGTCATTGATTACACCCCTGTCATTGATTACCCCCCTGTAAAGCTCCATTCAGATGTCCGCATGATTTTTACGGATGCACTGATAGATGGATCGGATCCACAAAACGCATCCGGACGTCTGAATGAAGCCTTACAGGGGCATGATCAATGACTGTGGTTATCACCCCATATAGACTCCCTGATCACCCCCCTGTCATTGATTACACCCCTGTCATTGATTACCCCCCTGTAAAGCTCCATTCAGATGTCCGCATGATTTTTACGGATGCACTGATAGATGGATCGGATCCGCAAAACGCATACGGACGTCTGAATGAAGCCTTACACGGGCGTGATCAATGACTGTGGTTATCACCCCATATAAACTCCCCGATCACCCCCCTGTCATTGATCACCCCCCCCTGTCATTGATCACCCCCCCTGTCATTGATCACCCCCCCTGTCATTGATCACCCCCCCTGTCATTGATCACCCCCCCTGTCATTGATCACCCTCTGTAAGGCTCCATTCAGACATTTTTTTGGCCCAAGTTAGCGGAATTTTTTTTTTTTTTTTCTTACAAAGTCTCATATTCCACTAACTTGTGTCAAAAAATAAAATCTCACATGAACTCACCATACCCCTCACGGAATCCAAATGCGTAAAATTTTTTAGACATTTATATTCCAGACTTCTTCTCACGCTTTAGGGCCCCTAGAATGCCAGGGCAGTATAAATACCCCACATGTGACCCCATTTCGGAAAGAAGACACCCCCAGGTATTCCGTGAGGGGCATATTGAGTCCATGAAAGATTGAAATTTTTGTCCCAAGTTAGCGGAACGGGAGACTTTGTGAGAAAAAAAATAAAAAATATCAATTTCCGCTAACTTGTGCCCAAAAAAAAAAATTTCTATGAACTCGCCATGCCCCTCATTGAATACCTTGGGGTGTCTTCTTTCCAAAATGGGGTCACATGTGGGGTATTTATACTGCCCTGGCATTCTAGGGGCCCCAAAGCGTGAGAAGAAGTCTGGTATCCAAATGTCTAAAAATGCCCTCCTAAAATGAATTTGGGCCCCTTTGCGCATCTAGGCTGCAAAAAAGTGTCACACATGTGGTATCGCCGTACTCAGGAGAAGTTGGGGAATGTGTTTTGGGGTGTCATTTTACATATACCCATGCTGGGTGAGATAAATATCTTGGTCAAATGCCAACTTTGTATAAAAAAAATGGGAAAAGTTGTCTTTTGCCAAGATATTTCTCTCACCCAGCATGGGTATATGTAAAATGACACCCCAAAACACATTCCCCAACGTCTCCTGAATACGGCGATACCACATGTGTGACACTTTTTTGCAGCCTAGGTGGGCAAAGGGGCCCACATTCCAAAGAGCACCTTTAGGATTTCACAGGTCATTTACCTACTTACCACACATTAGGGCCCCTGGAAAATGCCAGGGCAGTATAACTACCCCACAAGTGACCCCATTTTGGAAAGAAGACACCCCAAGGTATTCCGTGAGGGGCATGGCGAGTTCCTAGAATTTTTTATTTTTTGTCACAAGTTAGTGGAAAATGATGATTTTTTTTTATTATTTTTTTTTCATACAAAGTCTCATATTCCACTAACTTGTGACAAAAAATAAAAACTTCCATGAACTCACTATGCCCATCAGCGAATACCTTGGGGTCTCTTCTTTCCAAAATGGGGTCACTTATGGGGTAGTTATACTGCCCTGGCATTCTAGGGGCCCAAATGTGTGGTAAGGAGTTTGAAATCAAATTCTGTAAAAAATGACGAGTGAAATCCGAAAGGTGCTCTTTGGAATATGGGCCCCTTTGCCCACCTAGGCTGCAAAAAAGTGTCACACATCTGGTATCTCCGTATTCAGTAGAAGTTGGGGAATGTGTTTTGGGGTGTCATTTTACATATACCCATGCTGGGTGAGAGAAATATCTTGGCAAAAGACAACTTTTCCCATTTTTTTATACAAAGTTGGCATTTGACCAAGATATTTATCTCACCCAGCATGGGTATATGTAAAATGACACCTCAAAACACATTCCCCAACTTCTCCCGAGTACAGAGATACCAGATGTGTGACACTTTTTTGCAGCCTAGGTGGGCAAAGAGGCCCATATTCCAAAGAGCACCTTTCGGATTTCACTCGTCATTTTTTACAGAATTTGATTTCAAACTCCTTACCACACATTTGGGCCCCTAGAATGCCAGGGCAGTATAACTACCCCACAAGTGACCCCATTTTGGAAAGAAGAGACCCCAAGGTATTCGCTGATGGGCATAGTGAGTTCATGGAAGTTTTTATTTTTTGTCACAAGTTAGTGGAATATGAGACTTTGTATGAAAAAAAAAAAAAAAAAAATCATCATTTTCCACTAACTTGTGACAAAAAATAAAAAATTCTAGGAACTCGCCATGCCCCTCACGGAATACCTTGGGGTGTCTTCTTTCCAAAATGGGGTCACTTGTGGGGTAGTTATACTGCCCTGGCATTCTAGGGGCCCAAATGTGTGGTAAGGAGTTTGAAATCAAATTCTGTAAAAATTGACCTGTGAAATCCGAAAGGTGCTCTTTGGAATATGGGCCCCTTTGCCCACCTAGGCTGCAAAAAAGTGTCACACATCTGGTATCTCCGTACTCAGGAGAAGGTGGGGAATGTGTTTTGGGGTGTCTTTTTACATATATCCATGCTGGGTGAGATAAATATCTTGGTCAAATGCCAACTTTGTATAAAAAAATGGGAAAAGTTGTCTTTTGCCAAGATATTTCTCTCACCCAGCATGGGTATATGTAAAATGACACCCCAAAACACATTCCCCACCCTCTCCTGAGTACGGCAATACCAGATGTGTGACACTTTTTTGCAGCCTAGGTGGGCAAAGGGGCCCATATTCCAAAGAGCACCTTTCGGATTTCACAGGTCATTTTTTTACAGAATTTGATTTCAAACTCCTTACCACACATTTGGGCCCCTAGAATGCCAGGGCAGTATAACTACCCCACAAGTGACCCCATTTTGGAAAGAAGAGACCCCAAGGTATTCGCTGATGGGCATAGTGAGTTCATAGAACTTTTTATTTTTTGTCACAAGTTAGTGGAATATGAGACTTTGTAAGAAAAAAAAATAATTAAAAAAAATCATCATTTTCCGCTAACTTGTGACAAAAAATAAAAAGTTCGATGAACTCACTATGCCCATCAGCGAATACCTTAGGGTGTGTACTTTCCGAAATGGGGTCATTTGTGGGGTGTTTGTACTGTCTGGCCATTGTAGAACCTCAGGAAACATGACAGGTGCTCAGAAAGTCAGAGCTGCTTCAAAAAGCGGAAATTCACATTTTTGTACCATAGTTTGTAAACGCTATAACTTTTACCCAAACCATTTTATTTTTACCCAAACATTTTTTTTTTATCAAAGACATGTAGAACAATAAATTTAGAGCAAAATTTATATATGGATGTCGTTTTTTTTGCACAATTTTACAACTGAAAGTGAAAAATTTCATTTTTTTGCAAAAAAAAATCGTTAAATTTCGATTAATAACAAAAAAAGTAAAAATGTCAGCAGCAATGAAATACCACCAAATGAAAGCTCTATTAGTGAGAAGAAAAGGAGGTAAAATTCATTTGGGTGGTAAGTTGCATGACCGAGCAATAAACGGTGAAAGTAGTGTAGGTCAGAAGTGTAAAAAGTGGCCTGGTCTTTCAGGGTGTTTAAGCACTGGGGGCTGAGGTGGTTAAAGGCATGTGGTCCTAAAATTTGGATCAGCTGAAAAACAGTCTGTTTCAGTTTAATCGCTATTTTCAATTAATTGAATGCTCAAATTTTTTTTTGTCTCACTCTCATTTCTTCTTGTTGCATGTTGAAGCTCTACTTGGAACCTTGTTAAGATCCAGCCATGCTAAATATGATTTTTTGCCATTTTTGAAGTGGTCTTAAACTTTTGATCAGGACTGTACATATTGAGAATGGAGCAAAGTTGCCCTTTTATTCCTTCTCAACTATGTCTGTGAGGGGTTAATCAGGTTGTTCCGGTTTTGCTTTATTGAAATTAATACTAAGGTAGCTTATAGGGGGGTCCCCTCTTCCCCCGGCGTTGCTTTGGTCAGCATTTATAAATGTGTTTCTCTTTTCCTCAATGCATCTTCTCTCCCTCCTTTCAGTTTATCCATGCTGGGTGCTGCCAACACTGCAAGTTCAGCCTCATTTGTTAGGCCAGCACCCGTATAAATTTCATTTCCCTGGGGAATGGATGTGCATTGTTTGAGTAAACCTTAGTCTCTGGTGCTTCCCACTGTACTTGTCCATCCTTTGAAGTACTTTGAAGGTTCTTTCACGGCATGTTCAGTAATAGGCAGCATGCTGTACTGCCGTAGCATTGTAAAAGCAGCAATAAATGCATCGGCATTGCAGTTTTCCTCTGTGATCCAATGCATCTAAAGGAATAAAGTTTTTAAAGGGCTTATTTAAACGGTTATAGTTTTACTCTCCAAAAAAGAAATACAGAATACCCCCATCAAATTGCAGTTACATTATTTGAACAGGGTAGTTTAAAGGGATTGGTTCACTATCTCATACCCCACAAACTGCTGTAATGATTAGTCTTAAAGGGATAGTCTGACTTAAATGAAAACTTCCCCAGTGCCTCTAAATGCGATAAAATAATAAATACATATATTTGCCACCATCTCCCACGGTGTCCAGTGCTGCCACCCCGGTCCTCACCTCTGGTTTGCTTTTCCAGGCTGCAGCAATGACAGTCACATATGGCACATGACCACTGCAGTCAGTCACTGGTGTGAGTGATATACAGATTGAGACTGCTTATCAGTTCCATACCCACTCTGCAGCTTATTATGAATATCATATTCCTCTTTGGCTGCCTGTCACATTATTCAGCACACAGAGGAATCTTCAAGGACTGGTGCAATTTCAGTACTAAGTAAAGGCACTCATCATAGTGCCTGCTGATGTGATGAGCGGGATTTGATGGACTGCTGGGGATGTAGGTAGCAATCCCACCATAAGTCACAGAAGATGGGCAGGGTCACCTCTGCCACATTACATAAAGAGGACCCCCCGGCTCTGCAGTAACACTGCGTAGACTCCAAGTTCCTGCCCATTGTAGGATTCTAGAAGTGGCTAGCTAGTGAGTACCCTCATAGTGTTCCTAGTGCAGATGTCAAAGCTGGTGGCCAATTCTCTTTAAACCCCATTCACTACAGTGTGACTTTTGGCCAGTGTGCTGCCTTAAAGTGCATTACTTATGCAAGTTGTACTAGGTAAAACAAACGTGTTACTGGCTATGGAATGGCTTGCGTACAAAATGCAGTAACTTAATGGCACAATGTTATGCAAAAGTACTCGCTTCCATCCAGATGCCCCTGCACATGTGCACATTTGTCACACTTGAAGGTTTGTGATGGTTCAATAAAATGCAATAAATATCCTGAATAATTCAGTTCTTAAAAGCTCGCATCACCCACGTGAAATAAATTGTTCCCTTAATTTACTCGTTCCCCTAAGTCTCACAATTGAACACCATTTGTACTGATACGCTGTATGCCGTATCCTGGTTTCCTCTAAATGTATTCACTCTTACTTGGTAGCGACTATCTCACCTTCATGGTATCTACAAGAACACTATAGTTGTAGAGAGGAGTGTAAAAATTGGCTGAATGGCTGGGTTCACATCTGTTTTGGCAAAAGAACAGACGGCTGGAGTTCACCGTATCCAGCATAGCCGGATTCCACAATGCACCGCCAGATCCCAATTCACTGTAATGGACAAAAAATGCTGTGTGTAGCACTCCGGATACTTTGAGTTCAGGCAGTCTGTTCCTTCATGGTAACAGACTGCCAGAATTAAATACGCAGATGTGAACCCAGCCAATGGTGTATGGCTAACCTTTTTACAGTGACCTCGTGAAGTGATCTCTGCCAAAACTACAAGGTTGGCGTACCAAGTAACTGCAGTACTAACTATACTGAATGAGAATATCCAGTGGAAACCACTTAGGCCTCTTTCATACGATATGGATTGTCAGGATTTGTTCAGGAGAAAACTCATGGTTTTGCACTCAAGTTTAATTAATTTTGTCTGCAAATACGTTCATGGATGCAATCAGTTTTGTTTTGCACACGCGTTAAGAAAAACTGAAGAATAACAGTCTACATCTCCTAACAACCATCAGTGAAAATAACCGGAAGCCTACTATTTTTCACGCAAGGCCTATTCACTTCTATGGAGCCAGAGTTAAGTGAAAAATTCACAATATGGAACATGTTGCGATTCTTCCTGAACGCAGAGACAGGGCTGTGGAGTCGGTAGATATATGCTCGGACTCCCCGACTCTCGGACTCCCCTGTATTTAATATGCGAATGTATTTTATACATTCCTTGAAGGAAAGTGTTATACAATACAATCCAGAACTGTAAGGGTTACATAGCATTATAAATCAATATGGTACTATGGGATCCTATCAGGGCTACGTAGGTCAGGACAGGAGCTCTCGCAGACGCTCTACAAGTTCAACACATTGAATTCGCTCATGTGAACCAGCCTTGCTCTTCCGTCCTCACTGGAGAAGAGATTGGTTTGAGCTGTGCCAGAGACTAGCTGGTCTAATACATAGGCACACTAGTAAAGAAGTGGTGGCATCTAATAACTGAACTATACTTACCCATAAAAGAGTCTGGAGATAGATAACAGGTTTATTTGCACCTCATACAAAAACTAGGTGATCTTGATAGACACTGCAGATGCTGTCAGAGGTCTCTCATGCAGTTGTCGCAGGTGCCAGGTAGGGTCACCAGACACTTACCTCTGGTGTCAGTGCCACCTACTTGTGATCTGTTTTATATAGAGAAAAAGGCATTGTAGTAATATACTGCATAATACAAACTACAAATTGGCGTGGTATTAAAAAGCAGGAAGTGCTCAACCCCATATGCAGTGGTGCATCTAAACCGGGGGGACGGGGCAGATCCTGCACTTGTGGTCCGCTGCTAATGGCAATCCCCAGCAAAAATGCATACAATGGAGGATGCCTGCAGCGGACCACAAGTACCACAATGGACATCCTTCACAGGATGGCAAATGTGTGGATGTGATAAACAGTATATATAATATAACAAAGACAGGTGCACTCTGCGGTCTTACTAAGCCTTACTGCGGTCTTACTAGGCCCTCAAACTGGTGTTAAAATTGAGAGATTAGCCAACATGTCCTACGTGAGGACATGTCTGAGCACGAGCACCGCGCCAAGGTTTCTCAAGTAGCTCGGGACCTAACGCTAAACCTACCTGGGCCGTGTTGGCGATACCAGGAGCCAGTGGGCGAATTACAGGAGCGCAAGGTCCGACTCAAAGCAATCTCCCAGTAACCTCCAGCATGTGACCATGCATACAATGGGAGGAGGCAGAGAGCTCTGAGCCCCACCCAAGAGCTACTTGAGAAACCTTGGCACGGTGCTCGTGCTCAGACATGTCCTCACGTAGGACATGTTGGCTAATCTCTCAATTTTAACACCAGTTTGAGGACTTAGTAAGACCGCAGAGTGCACCTGTCTTTGTGTTATATAATATACTGCATACTAGGGTTGTTGCGGGTATCGAAATTTCGATACCCAATCGATACTTTTGTCCCGGTATCGATACGATACCGGGATTTCCGTTTTTTCGATACTGGGCTGCGCTTCTGCGCAGTCTAGTATCTCTGAACATGAGCGCGCTGCTATCGGCGCGCTCATGTTCTCTCTCAGCAGCACGGGGAGAAGGAAGCTGTCCTCCCTCCCCCTGTGCTGCTGCCGCTGCCGGCAATGAGAAGAGAGGGGCGGAGGAGGGGCGGCAATGAGAAGAGAGGGGCGGAGGAGGGGCGGCAATGAGAAGAGAGGGGGTGGAGGAGGGGCGGCAATGAGAAGAGAGGGGCGGAGGAGGGGCGGGCGCACTGCGCCCCCAATGATAGGATTACTATCGGAGCGATGGGAGGAGACATCAGCTTCACTAGTGGGCGTTCCTTTTCCCTGCGCTGCGATTGGACAGCGCTACAGCCAGGGAGAAGGAACGCCCACTAGTGAAGCTGATGTCTCCTCCCATCGCTCCGATAGTAATCAGCAGCATGTGGAGCAGGAGAGGAGACAGTAATGGGGCACTGCGGGCGAACGGAGCGGCGCCCAGGACTAAATGGTGAGTGCTGAGACATCGCTGGGCGCCGCTCTGTGTGGCCTAATAGTGAAAGTCTGGACTCATATACAGTAGTCAGTCTTTAACACATACAGGAGGCGGGTGCCGGCAGCAGAATCGCATTGCCGGCACCCTGCCCCTGACAGGGAGCTGCGATCAGCGGCAGTTAACTGCCGCTGATCTGCTAGTACCCGCCTCCTGTATAAAGGGGTAAAATCATTGGTGGTGCAGTGTGCCCCCCCCCCTCAATCCCCCCATCCCATTAAAATCATTGGTGGCACAGTGCGCCGGCCCCTCTCAACCCTCCAGTATTAAAATCATTGGTGGCAGTGGCCACAGGGACCTCTCCACTCCCCCTCATTGGTGGTGCAGTGGCAGCTTCTGATCGGAGCCCCAGCTGTGTAAGCCTGGGGCTCCGATCGGTTACCATGGCAGCCAGGAAGCCCTGGTTGCCATGGTAACATCCCTGATGCTGTGTGCACAAAGCACAGAGCAGCAGGGACAGTGTGGAGTCCTATTCACCCTGATAGAGATCTATCAGGGTGAATAGGAAAAGGGATGAAAGATCCCAGGTTCTAGCCCCTAAGGGGGGAAATAGTTATTAAATAAAAAGTGGAAAAAAAAAAAAACACTAAAATATGAAGTATAAATCACCCCCCTTTTCCCAATTTCACATATAAAATATATAAATAAACATATTACATCGCCACGTCAGAAAAGTCCAAACTATTAAAATATAAAAAAAAAATCTAGGTGGTGAATGCCGGAACAGAAAAAATAAAATAAAAACTGCGCGATTCGCCATTTTTAAAAATGAGGAATGCACGTGGCTTTTTTTGTTTATTTTTTTCGCGTGGTATCGAATGGTATCGAGTATCGCAATACTTTTTCATGGTATCGAAACCGAATCAAAAATTTGGTATCGCAACAACTCTACTGCATACAATAAACGTGTATATAAGAGCCTTGTGCCTCTGTATTCTGATCCGAGCCCTGTCCCATGGTTGGGAGCCCATGCTGTCTATTTCCACAGCAGAATGCAAAGTGATGTGTTTTACTGAAGGATAATGCCACTGTGCACTGTGACCAAAAAGCTGTGCATTCATTACTGTACAGTAGATGTAAGTAATTCTATGGTAATTTTTAAGTCTTAGTTATTAAAAACCTAAATGTAATTTTTTTCCACCTGAAGAGAAGGGCATTAATCTAAATTAACTTCAATATTATTTGAATGGAAATATCCCTTTCAGAGAATGTAGAGCATTTAGGGCTGTATTTAAATTTATCCTCCTGGTGCACAGTGTATTGTCTTTACAACTCCCAACAGGAGAACAATTCCCAACACAATTATGATTATGAATACAATCTGGACCTGGTCTACAGAACAAAGTTGTTCTACCACCTTACGTACCCCCCCCCCCCCCCCTCCCTTGACTATTGTCATCACCACACAGGCACTGTTGCAGCTGGAGCCTGGGTGTTCCACTGACAGTGAATCGAGCACTCATTAAGACAGCCGTATGCTGTCCCCAAAAAATGCTGATCTTTTTTTTTTTTGCGGATTAGATCCTGACCCAATCACTTCTATGGTTCCCTTTTCTTCCATTCCATGGCTCTGCAAAATATATGAAACATGTCCTATACTTGTCAGTGAAAATCAGGACGTGGCTCCATGGAAGTCTATGGGTCCGCAAAAATACGGAATGCTATCCGTTTTTTTTGCGGACATGGCGAACTGTCCGCAAAAGAACAGATCCGCATTTTTGCAGATGGCATACGACCATCTGAATGAGCCCTAACTGTGTGTCAGATCCTGGACCAACATGTCGTAGAGTGGGAGAGGCTGATCAGATTGATATGTATTTTTTTTTTTTTATGGGAAAAGATGCACTATAGTTTGTAACTCATTGTCCGCTTTAGGCCTCATGCACTTGACCATGTGTATTTTTTGTGTTCCACAAATTGCCATCTGCATTTTTATTTGCAGACCCATTGACTTCACAGGGTACATGGTACAATACACATTCTTCTTGTGGCATGGACACACGGATGCAGAAAGTGCAGAGAATCTGTGTGCTTTCTGCATCAGTTCGAAGTTTGATGCAGTTGTGTATTTAAAGTATTAAATGTCAAGTTACCCTTTACTACATCTGTATATAATGAGGTGGTCAATTTTGTAACAAATGGTCATTCATGATGCTGGAAATTTAGTCTGCCAGTTGAGATACATTGTGTCAATGCTCAAGACAGCATCAAACAGTGTGGAGTGTCCATGAGTCTGCCAGGTCTCAGAGTAGACATTGACAGTGAGTCTTATGGCCAGGCAATGCCTTCTGGGGAAAAAGGATATGCAGATTAGCTCTCTTCCAAGAGAAGGAAAGCCATCTCTGTACTGGCACCTATAGCTACCCCTGCAGTCAATTCCAGCTCTTTAAATGTGGTATTCCAGTGTGATAATAAAAAATATATATATAATGGGGTCGGAAAGGGCAAAAAGAAAAATTGGCGAGTGCTCACCTTGCTCATGCCACACCACTGATGGTTGGATTCTTCTCCCACCCCTGCTCCTCTCCTCTCTGGCTGGTCACACTGCAAACAGCACAGTCACTGGCTGAGGCAGATCACTACTCAGTTTATTTTTGCGCTTTTCAGACCCATTTTTATTTCAAGTTATTTAAAATTCTTGCCCCTTTAACTGGACATGCAACATGACTAAATATTAATCAAACCAAGAGCCTTTTCCAAAAGGAGCCCTTGCCTTATAGGGTCACTACATCCACTAGGTGACACGTGAGTCTGTCAGTTTCTCTAGACTTCAATGTTAAGCAGTACTGCTGCTCCCGGTACTTTCTGTATGTCATGTTTACAGTGGATACGACTGGAGCTTTTAGCAGTATCCTGCTGACAATTCCCTGTGTATCGTAGAGTGCAGTATTCCAAGTTTTGCTGGATCAGCAGGATGAGCACTTGCTGAGATTTTTCCTTTTTTATCCATGTTGCCATGGCAACAGTCATTGTGTTTAATGAAGGGTGAGACCAGTGAGGTGAGAAGAACCAAGGTGGAATGACTTTCTAGCTGACCAAGCATTGTAAGAACAGAAGAAATAATCTTAGGCAATCCTCATATAGATCACCTCAGCACTCGGTCACCACCATTGTTTGTTAAACCATAGAAAACAAGGCCTTTTCCATTTAATTATCTTTTAATATGGACTGCCCATGTTAAAACTTTTGTGGAGAAGCTACCGTATAATGGTTACATTGAGGTTTTGCAAAAATGGTACTTGGCATCTCTAATGGCTTTGCTGCCCTTTTTAACCTGCTTGGGCATGGCTGCTCTTTCCACCCGTTACTTACGTCTTCTTTTCTTAGCCTACTGGTTTGATGCTGCTATTGTGAATACAATATTGAGGATTTCCGGCTTTAACTAACCATTTATGCCCTGTGAGAAAGAATGTATTTTTATACTGGAGTACATACATTGTGTGATAGGGACTATGACAATAACGAAGAGTAAACTATCGGGTAGTAAGAAGCTGCCAGTCACTTCATGAAATACATGGAAACCCTTTTGAGATTACCACCCAGAATTGCATTGAAAAAAACGTCTTTTAGGCTATCTTCTCAAAGAAGATGTCCTGTATGCACAACGAATGTTGGGCTCAAAATATGTCACTGGTGCACTGGTCTGAATGAGGGAATGTTCTTCATGAAGAGATTGGCCCTGATTTGTCATAGTCCGGTGGCCTACGCTGGACTATAACCAGACTTGCAGCATCTGGCAGTCTGTGCGTCTGAACTGAGATCTACACTAGCCCCATGCTGGTGTAGATTTCAGTGTTCTTCTATGCCAAAAAACTGTCAGACTATGATAGCCCTGCCCCTCCTAGCCCTCACCACGAAACAGGAAAGTGGCAAGGCTGGCGGATTAATGGCCATTGAAAACTGTGTGCAAAGCAAAATGTAGCGTACTTTAATGATAAATTCTTCCCACCGTCGTTTGAAGAGGGTCACTGTATTCTATATAGGTGACCCATGGCTACTAAGAATTTTATAGGTAGGGTAGATATGGCCCTCCTCGCTTATGTTTAACTAGTATTGGCTGCTGAATACTGGAACCCCTAACTCTAGTGCCAAGGTGATGCCAACAGAGTAAGGCTAGTTGCACACTAGCGTTTACAGATCCGACAAGCTCTTCCGGCTGGGAACAACCTGCCGGATCCAGCATTGGACACTGCCAGAATGCCGTCCGGACCATTAACTATAATGGGGTCTGGTGGTGATCCAGCTGCAACTATCATGGTTTTTGTCCAGCCAATTCCCAGCATTCTATGCCTAAATGCTGTGCTGAGAAAGTGAAACTGGCCTTATAAAGGTACAAGTTTCTTTATGAATTGTTCATTATTATTATTTTTTTTAATGAAGTTCCTGTTCCTTATGTTTCGTTCCAAAGCATTGTCTGTAAATTTGGCCTGTAAATCTCGATTTGATGTGTTAATCAGAAAAGGCAGCTTTTCTAATTTGGCCCCATAGAGAGGACTTCACGCTCTCCTGTGCTATTGTTGACCATCGCAGCTTATGTTCTGTTTCATTTCCAGTGCCTTAAATCTCCAGTAAATACATCAGCAGTGCTGAGTGACTGTAGACCATGTATGAATTGAAAATCTGCCTTCTGACTGCAGTAAGCGTTACTGCCTTGGCAAAGGGTTGAATTGTATCCATGGTTCTGCATTGTGAAGCTGTTCCAGATGAATCCACAGGTGTGCATGCTGTTGCATCATATCATACAAAGCCCAGCGAGGTCCACCATTATTCTGGAGCCAGTGTTACTTTGCACCTGCACCGATTACGCTCCATTCCCCCTGTTTATCACTTAATTAAATCCACATATTAATACACAAGTGTCCTGCTGTAAGCACTCTCTGATGCTTCTTTCTTGTGTCTGCTCAAAAGCTGAGGGAAGCACAATGTTATCTGTGTCTGCAGAAGCACATGGCGTGTGCAGATCACAAGTAATGGGCCTTTTCACATATTACTGTTTGCCCCGGCGGTCAGCTGGATGCGTTTGGTCTGAGTTTGTCTGCTAAACACCCATCGCATTGTGTAGATTTCTTCCAATGTGTGCAAGATTTCATTTGTCCTGTTCTTGCTAGGCTCTGGCTGCGTGTCTGAGACGTGTGCTTTAACCGTAAGGCTTCGGAGGCCAGACAGTTGTGGAGACTTGAAGAAAACAAGTTAATATTTCCAGACAATTTTCCATATTGAGAAACTGAACTTGGTCTATGATGCTGACCCCTACACGCTGCTCTCAGCATTCACATTAAGCCACACACCCACAGTCTTGTATGATCAACACAGCAGTCAATATCCAGCCTTAATTAGCCCCTGGTGGGGAGATGCCTAGTCTCAGGGTAACACAATACACCCTCACTAGAGTAACTGACATGTTTTGTGACTTTAAAGAAAACGGAGACTGAGTGGTGTAAAATGTTTTTTTTCAAGTAACTCCAAAACGTTGCAAAGACCTATTTTGTGTCTTTTTGAATGCCAATGCAGGACTTGATAAATGCCTCCACCCCTCACCCTCCAGTCTTTTCAGTGTGTGTCCTCAGTTTCTGATCTATTCCTGGCTTTTGACTTCAAAAACTACATTACAAAAGCTGAAACTTGGATACCTAGACTTTCACAGGGCTGCTTGTACTTATTGGCACTTTCAAAAAAAAAAATCTATTTCTGTGAAAGTGCAAACTTTGTCATCTTGTCCCTTTATCAATAAAGGGTTATTTTGCCTTGAAGATGTTTGGTATGATAAAGCCTTTGGCTTAAGATTTCCTTCCTTATTTTGAGTCCTTGTCCTGCTCAAGGGTCTGAGCATCACATAACATAGTAGAAGTGGCTCCGACATCACTGCTACTGGGAGTCATATGATTAATCCTTGTGATCTTTTTTTTTTTTTTTAAAGGGAAACTATCATCAAGTTTATGCTGCCCTCACTGATGACCGCTTGAAGTGGTGAGACACATGAGTTCAGTAGTGTCATGCGTGAGCTAAAAGTAAGTGGTTACAGAGTGCCAGCTTCGTAATCAAAAAGAGTCCCGTTTACCTGAGAGGAGTCGTGGTTTTTCATGTTTTTCTGCTTTACACACCCACCTGATGATCATTCAGTTCTCCCCTAGACAGAAAACTAAGATAACGGACAATCGTCAGCAGGAAGGTGGGAAAAACAGGAGATCATCATCAGGTAAACGTGACTCTCTTCAGGAACGGGCTTCTTCGATGACCAAGCTGGTTCTCGGCAACCACTTCCTATCAGCGTGTCTGTCATTACTTTGTTGCCATGAGTAAGGGCAGCATAAAATTGATGACAGGTTCCCTTTAACCCTTATAATGACCCCCCTTCATGCCTGGACCCCTCATACTGGTTATATTTACCCCGCTCCCTGGCACCTGCGTCTCTCCTGATCCCTGCACGGCTGCCACTGCATCTCCCCATTGCGTGGACATCTGGCGAACGCTTTGGGGGGCTTTGGCTGGAGAGCCGATAGCAAGCCCGTGACGGGGACAAGCCTCCCTAGTGTCATCCCATTACGGACTGCTATTGGCTGCTCCCCTGATCCGCGCGACGGGGAGATGCGGTGGCCGTGCAGGGATCAGGAGCGACGCGGAGAGCTATAATCTATATGAGGGGGTCATTATAGGATTTGGATAAACCCTTTAACATCTCTCGGCTGTATGACGTAAGCATATTCTTTATTATATGTTGTCTGTCATTGTTTGTGTTCCATTCTGCAGGTACGCAACTTGAGAAACTTATGGAAGGCATGAGGAGTGAAATTGTGAGCAATCCCCCATTGGAAGGGTCATTCGCCCCACGCCGTGGAGACTACTGCATTGCAAAATTTGTGGATGGAGAGTGGTAAGTCTGACAGTTTAACAATTTCATGTTGACATTTTTCTGTAAACTGCAGTTAAAGTGACCCAACCTCAAAGACACAAGTCAGCCATTCCATCACATTTCTGCAATACTTATTTGGAACAAAAAAAAAATCTGGTCTTCAAACCCATCAAATGTAAGTAGGTGAGACAGATTGTGAGAGAGCTATTGATAAGAAAGTACCTATATCTCCACCCCGAAACCAACAGTCTTCAGTCCTGTGCGGCCATTGCAAGGATACAAGTCATTAATAAGAAGGAAGCTTTTTCAATATTCCTGCACACATTCTAGCTCAGCAGTGTAGGAGATGGATGAGGGTTGCACTGCTGCTGATCCCTTAAGACATTCAGATGCTGCTTGCTTGGTCAGTCTATGGTGTGCTACACCGTGTAGCAGCTCCTTAATGGCCAGCGGTCTGCATTTCTCCATAGGTCTCTGCTTACAGAATAATTTAATTAGCCATTTGTTTATATTAATATTACAACTAAGCCAATATCTCCAAATTACTAGTCTGGTAATGGTATTTAATGCAGAGAACAGCTGCTGCTATAAAAAAAAAAAACAGTTTCCAGTGTAAAATCACTTACATATGAAGGTTTTAATATCCTTGGATTCAAGCGAGATACATAAATCCAAATATTGCTGACATTATCCAAATCCTGTATTAGCCCTTGTAAATCACCATGATTATATGTTAGTGTTTGCCCTACCTGTACTTCCATAGTGAGGATGTGTAAACCCCAGAAATACCTCTTTTGCGTAAAATTAAAAGGGTAGTCTTGCTGATAATTTTTTTATTTATTTAATTTTTAAACAAGCTGAAATCTGTATTGCTCCCAGTCCGACGCTTACATAGGCCCTCCCAGATACCTTTAAACAAGCAGGAACTGACCACACTGCCAGTCACTGGCTGCAGCATTGCCTGGCCTTTAGAGATGAGCGAATCGAAGTCGAATTCGTTTAGAATTTCAAGAAAAATTTGATTCTGAACGAATGCGAATTTCCTCTAGCTTCGTGGTAACGAATCACAATTTTTCCTAAAATGGCGGCTACTCGTGTGAAGACATGGGCAAGGAACTCTGGGAAGGCGGAATGACCCATAATGCAATGCATGCAGCCAATCAGCAGCCAGCCAGCCCGGTGATGTCCCAGCCCTATAAATACGGCGGCCATCTTAGATTCTGCCATTCACCATCGTACTTTGTTCAGGGACAGACGTTTCAGGCGCTAGGGAGAGTGATAAAGAAAACATCATTGTGAAAAACAAAGCATTTTATAAGTGCACAATAAGGATAGGGAGGAATCTTAGTGCAGGGGCTAGGGAGAGTCATACAGAAAACATTGTTGGGGAAAAAATTTGCTCTAAAAACATTTATTGTCAGTTCAGTACAATACGAGAAAAATAGACGCTGTTCACATTTGGTGTTATTTGCGCTAAAAGCGTTTCTTGTCATATTTCCATAGAAAAATACATGCCGTTCACATTTGGTGTTTGTGTTAAAACCATTTGTCATATTTCTAGAGAAAAACATATAGACACCTATGTGGAATCAGCTGACGAGGCTGTAAAAGGAGTGCGCTTCTTTACGCTAACATCGACCTGTAAGGCTGAGTTCATACTTGAGATATTTGGTCAGATTTGGCCCTGTGACTGCCCAAATAAATGACGTGCGCAGTGATTCTCAGAGTGACGCCTGTCATCTGCGTGTCATACTGACTGACGGTATTATTTCACTACCACAGCAGACTCCCTATGCGTGTTACAGCAAGGCAGTGTTCTACACCACTACAAAGGCTCCCTGAAGCCCGGAAATAGCAGTTTTTTCAACGCGATTCATCGCGAATTAATTCGGATCGAAGCAAATTTTTCCGGAAATTTCGGTGAACCGGCCGAATCGAATTTTTTAGAAATTCGCTCATCTCTTTCTGTTGTGTTGAGAAGGTCCGGCAGCAGACTGAGCGGTGGGGGAACGGTAAAATTACTTATTTTACACAGGTCTGAGTTTGTGCTTAAAAAAAATAAAAATAACACTTTAGCAACCAAATAATCCCTAAACCACAATTGTCAATCTAGACTGTAAAGCTGATCATACACATAAGATGGCAATCGGCCAGATAACTGTTTAGGTGATGCCTGTCTCCCGGACTCATCTGCGAGGGCTCATGCACACGAACATGGTGTTTTTTGCGGTCCGCAAAAAAACTAATGCCGTCTGTGTCCCTATTCTTGTCCGCGGGGTCACAGAGCAACGGATGCGGACAGCACACAGAGTGCTGTCCGCATCTTTTGCAGACCCATTAAAATGAATGGTTCCGTGTACGGGGTCAAAATGCGGCCAGTATACGGAACGCAAAAAACGTTTGTGTGCATGAGCCTTAAACCTGTAGGTTTAGCTCAACCAAGCATTTGTGTTTGTCCAGCGACAGATGACAGGACATTAATGTATATGGTGTTCATACTGTGCGTGACTCCATAGTGAGGCGCATAAGCTGCTGCAGGATATCCTAGTAATTGAAGACTCGGCCATATTGAGGTTTCATAGTCTCGCATTGTGTCATTTGCTTGCACAACATTTGCCTTTCTTGATGTATAACGACTGTTAATGTCCACTGTTCTTAGTACTGTACACATCACAGGGTATGTTTTTGTTTTTTGGCTTTTCGACAGTCAAATCTTTTGTTCTACAATTCATAGTAACCCATTAAAAACCAGAGTGATGGTTGCCCTGTTCAGGAGAATGGATGGAGCCTTTTCTTCCTCTCATTAAACACCAGTAGACAGAGCTGATAAATGAGGACACGCATGTTGCTTTAGAGTTTAGTTTTTCCACTGTGAAACGTCTCTGATTTTAAATGTCTTTTAAAAGGGGACATCAAATTCCCAGACATATCTGTTCTCTAATTATAGCTGCTGTTTAGTATATTGGCTTTAAACAGCATACATCAATCTATTAATTAGCCACACAGTATTATACCCCTAGGACGTGCTACACGGCATGTACGCGTGCCAGATTCTAGTTTTAGTTTTTTTAAGCTTTTTAGGGTGGCAAATGTTGTAGACTGGCATAGAGATTTGGTGTTTTTTTTTCATATATCGTCACCATTAAGAGGGGTCGACTTGTAGGAAATAACTGACAGCTGGTCTCCTCTCTCTTGGTACGCACACATGCACACCACATACCTTATCTTGTTGCTTGGTAATTCTTCTCATGTCTGGAATTGCTTAATTCTGGGTCTGCATGCGTTCCTCTCATGTCTCCTGAGTTGAAGGGTCATGAAGCATCATGGCTGTAGCATATTGTTAAAGCAGGCAGATATTTCTGTGATTGCAAGACTATCTAGAGATCCATGTTCTCGAATGATGTTTAAAGTTGTTCTCCAATTTGGAAATCCCTACTTGTTAGAAGGGTCCCTTGGCGATGTTCAGATGCCCCAGTGGACGACTCCTGGTAGTAGGTGTTCAGTTTGCCTGCAGCACCCTCACTGAGGGAATTTAGCATTACACTCTGTCCGTTCAGTTCAATATGTTATGTATGTGTGATACTGGATAGGTCCACCAGAGCAAGAGATGATGTTTGTAGCGGAGAGCAGAGTATCCTAAATAGGGGACTTCCTGCTATAAATGCCAAATTGATTAATGGGGTGTATGAAAATAGTTTGACGGTCCCCTTAACTATCCCAGGTGTCAAGTGATTAGAGGCAGTGTAAATGGCCACAGCCGATCAAATGCTCTAAATTGGAGGTAGGATCTCAGACAGTGATGTAGCCTACATAGTTATGTACCCCTAATTAACCTATGTGTATGCCATTATTGAAGCTCAGTTTGTACTTCCGCTCAATTACTGATTTAGTAGCTATAGCTTCTGGAATTATGGAAGTAATGGCCAAACAAGTACCTACTTATTATTTTTTATTATTTTTTGTCCTTTCAGGTACCGAGCTCGTGTGGAGAAGGTTGAGTCGCCCTCCAAGGTTCATGTGTTTTACATTGATTATGGAAATGTGAGTATCCACTTGTCTTAATTATGTTATTATCCACTATATAAAATGTGTTGCAAGTAGAGCTAATGTGTTGAACATCAGTTTTTGTAGCTATCAATGTGAATTATATTGTACTGCATATTTTACTTCAAGACTGTGCCTGTACCGTACCTATCCATGGTAGCCGTTACCTACCCTATTTACTAATGCTGTTGGTTTTAGTTTTTGACCTGAATTATCTTACTTGAATAAGATAAACGCTTATGATTAAAATGGCGTTTACTTGGCAAACTCTTTGGCATCTGGGTACGATATCTGCAGTTATTGAATGAATTAACAGCAGAGAACTGTAGGCCTCATCTGTAGTATTATCCTGCTGCAAGCCACCCAGCCATGAGGCGCCCTCAGCTTTTCCTCTTCAGTTCTCCTATGACTTATTATCCACTTTTGGACTATTCATATCACTGCCTTAGTAAAGCAGTAATCAGCGGCTTTGATAGTACATATCTGTATAGTGACACTTGTAAACCTCAATGCATTGAAGCTGTTTTATATGAATTTGTTCCTGACCCAGCATTAACTACCAGTGACCTCACCTGAATAGCGGATGATATTGTATTCTAAAGCATTAACCGGCTGAAGGGATTAGGAAGCCGGCTCTTTCCGAGCTCAGAAGGAGATCTAAATCTCCTAGGTCTCTGTATAATATTTATTACATAAATACATTTTCTGCATGGTCCCAGAGGACTCCTAAAAAGAGCCCAATTTAATATATTGAATCCGATTGAATCTATTCTTCCTGCCGCAGTGTGAAGTAGGGCTGTGTCCCCTTTAGGGCTGAAACGATTACGCGATTGAATCGAGTAATTTGACTCAAAAAATCCTCAATGCAAATTTTTTGCAGCAAGGATTCATTTGTGTCATGTGACCACGGAGCGGGTGTGAAGCTCTTGCTATTACTCAACGCTCCGTGGTCACCCGCCGGCTGGCACTGAGCAGGATCCTGACACATTGTCAGGACATAGTGCCCATAAGCGCGCACTATGACCTGATGCTGTGTGACGTCAGGATAACAGTGCAGCGTGCGGAGAAGATGATGGACGAGCTGTGGAGTGGCGCCTCTACAGGAGAGGGGGAGAGGGTGGCACTGAGGGGGCAGCTGTTGTCATTGGCAGGAGAAACTGATGGCACAGGGGGGTTGATGAGTTTTTACAAAGAAAAACATTCTTTTAATTAGTCTTTTGTTGTTAGAGTACTCGATTAATCATTGGATTAAGGGTTCATTCACACGTCTGTAGAATGTGTCCGGAACAGTGCGGACACATTCATTCTCTATGGGGCCGGAATGGATGCACACAGTGTGCGGTCCGCATCCGCATTTCCGGAGCGCGGCCCCGAATAGCGGACAAGAATAGGCAGTTCTATGGAGGTGCCGAGATCCGCAATACACTACGAACGTGTGAATGGATCCTAATCGATAGAATACTCGATTACAAAAATAGTCGATAGCTGCAGCTCTAGTCCCCTGAGTAAATTTGGTCTGTTCACAAAGTACAAACCCATTCACATCATTGAGAGATGAACTTTCCCACCACCATACAGAACAGTCAGTGCACCTAACAATTATGTGAGGAATTACATGTTATGTATTTAATGTGGCAGATGAACTACTAATGCATGATTTTTCCATCATGCTGTTTTTTGTCTTTTTGTTTTTTTATTATTTTGCTGTGAACGCCTTAAACTTTTGTAGATTTTGTTAGCCTAAGGCCTCATGCACGCATTTTTTCGGCCTCCGTTCCGTTTTTTTTGCGAATAGGATGGGGACCCATTCATTTCAATGGGTCGGCAAAAAAATACTGATAGTTCATCCGTTTGTGTTCCGCGTCAGTTGTCCGTGTTTCCCCAAAAAAATAGTGCATGTCCTACTTTTTTCACATTTGCGGACAAGGATAGGCATTTCTTACAAGGGATCTGTGGGAAAAAAACGGATACTCCAAAAAAAATGGGTTCAGCATCCATTTTTTTGCGGACGCATGAGGCCTTGTTCAGACAATACATCAGACCCAAAATAATTTTGATTGGCTCATGATGTAAACATGTAACGCTCTGCTAATACTTATACTATGGTGGAATTTCTTTTAAATTTCATTTTTTTTTTATTCCTCTTTGCTGTGTCAAAGTTCTAATTTCCCCACTTACCGCTTTCATACTGCTTGAAGGGTGACATTTTTTTTTTTTATGCCACTGTGGTTTTTGATGTTTTTTTTTTAACCAGTCATAAGTGGATCAAGCAGTTCATCCTTTATATTTCTCATGCTCTTCCAATCCCATGTCTAGCTTTGACAAAAAAAAAAAAACTACATGAAAAACTACTTCAGAGCTAGTTTTTTTTTAAATCAACTGCAGTGTATTTTTACAATTCTTTTAGGCTACTTTCACACTTGCGTTCAGAGCGGATCCGTCTGGTGTCTGCACAGACGGATCCACTCCTATAATGCAAACGATGGGATCCATTCAGAACGGATCCGTCTGCATTATATTTCACAAAAAAATCTAAGTGTGAAAGTTAGTCAGACGGATCCGTCCAGACTTTGCATTGAAAGTCAATGGGGGACGGATACGTTTGAAAATTGCACCATATTGTGTCAACTTCAAACGGATCCGTCCCCATTGACTTACATTATAAGTCTGGACGGATCCGTTTGGTTACGCACGGCCAGGCAGACACCCGAACGCTGCAAGCTGCGTTCAGGTGTCCGTCTGCTGAGCGGAACGGAGGCCAAGCGGAGCCAGACTGAGGCATTCTGAGCGGATCCGCATCCACTCAGAATGCATTGGGGCTGGACGGATCCCTTCGCGGCCGCTTGTGAGAGCCTTCAAACGGAGCTCACAAGCGGAACCCCGAACGCAAGTGTGAAAGTAGCCTTATTTAGTGTTGGCAGAAAAATGAACGTTGGCATCTGACTAGCTACTTTGAGGCACTGTTTTACTTTACTTTAACACTGAGTTTTGAACGCAACAGGCAAGGAGTGTATTTGTGGAGACCCAGAATAAGAGCTACATGTTCACACAAAACTCTTCCAATTATATAGAGAAATACTGTAATTATTAAGCAGGAAAAGTTGGTTCATTCTGTGGTCTAGTCATTAGGAGACAGTGGCCTACGTGGTCTCTCCAGTAGGTGACTCAAGGCTGCAGAATCACATTAGATCCTTGATTGTCGTGCACAATCATCGTTCCTCTATACAATAGAGGGTACACTTTAAGGAGCACAACCAGCAGAGGTACTGTAATTAAAGTTGAAATGCCTTTAGGACATCTTGGTATGACCAGCATCTCCATATACTTTCTGTCCGTAGTAGACATTTTCTTACCATTAGTTATCTGTATGTACTTTTGTATTAGGGCTGTACGGCAGTGAAATCACTTCTTCTAAAAACAATATTCATGATCCCTGCAAGCTATATGAAGAAGGCAGTCTTGCACATAGAGACAGATGTATTATCATTGTAACATGATTGGTCCAGACCCTTAGAGCATTGTGATCACATTGATGCCTGTTGTTTGCAGCACTGCTGTTTACTTGTAGTTGGTTAATTCTTTTAGTCCAAGCTCTTAACATCTGCAATGCTGAGCTCTTACAGTTATTCCCAATCCGAATTTTCTAGATGTATCCACATCCCACTTTAGATCTTCTTTTCAGTTTATGACTTCATAACATGGTTTTAAATTGTCTCTAATTTTCACATAGTCAACAGAGCTATTTGTTCCCCCTCCTCACTGGGGGCAGGCGCAGGCCGCAGGCTGCTCAGCAGGGCAGCTATGAACTTGCAGCAGAGATACCGCTCCGGCCCCCGGATTGCCCCTCAGCTAACATGTATTTTTGTTCTTGACATCGTTTCATCTCCCAGCTGCCGGCAACCGCCCTCAGCCTGTGATTGCCAAGATGAATCCCTTCGTTGTAACCTCTGTATGAATATGCATGCTTGCAGGGTTTTACTGTCTATATATAAATTAAGTGAGGATGTTGATGGTGGACTTACGCCTGCTCAGCTTTTCCTGTAATGTTGGAGAATGTGATCTGGTTTTCCCACAGTCTCTTCATTTGGCTGTGAAATGATATTTGGCATGTTTCAGCTCAGTATTTCACCTGTCATACTGCTGTCCCATCTTTACAGAGAGAGACTGTACCCTCCACTCGCCTGGCGACCCTCCCTACGTCTTTCAGTGTTCGTACGCTCCCCGCACAAGCTATAGAGTATTGTTTTGCTTTCATTCAAGTGCCACAAGACGTGAGTATACTGCCCAGTAACTTGGGTAATCTGCACCTATGCACTTGTTTAGTGGTCATTCATGACTGTTTCTTGACTTTGCAGGAAGACGCTCGTACAGATGTTGTGGATAATGTGGTGCGCGATATTCAGAACGCTCAGTGCCTTTTGAATGTGGAATATGCAGGTGCTGGCTGTCCGCATGTGACCTTACAGTATGCAGATTCTAAGGAAGATGCGGGCCTGGGTCTGGTAAAAGAGGGCCTGGTCATGGTGGAGGTGCGCAAAGAGAAACAGTTCCAGAAACTGGTGAGTAAATCTGATTTAGTAAAATTGGTTATTACTTTGCATTTAGATAACGTCTTATCAGAAATTATTTGGTAATTGACTACATTACCAGGCACCTCCGCTAATCAGCTGATTTAAAGGGAAGGCCGTGCGCCATTTGAGCGCAGCCTTCCCTTGTTTGTTTTACCAGCTCGCCGTCGTCAGCGCAGTGGTGAGCAGGTGTAATTACAAGATGTCCCATTCACTTCTATAGGATCTGTTGTTCCTATTCAAAAGTATAGGACCGAGCCATCCCATTGGAATGAATGGGATGGCTTGTAATTACACCTGCTCACCGCTTTGCTGTAAACAGCGAGCAGGTAATCAAGGGAAGGCTGAGGTCTTCCCTTTTTCCAGCCCATCGGCAGGGGTCCCCGCCCACCGATCTGATATAGAGTATAGGCCATCAATATTATAATCCCTTTTAATTTTATTATTATTTTTTTAACCTTTTGACATCTCCAAAACTGCAATCTATATTTTCTTTTTCTATCTTTGTCTATTGGCTGCCATTCACTGGTTATATACAGTCCTGATCAAAAGTTTAAGACCACTTGAAAAATGGCAAAAAAATCAGATTTAGCATGGCTGGATCTTAACAAGGTTCCAAGTGGAGCTTCAACATGCAACAACAAGAAATGGGCGTGAGACAAAACATTTTTTGAGCATTCAATTTAATGAAAACAATGAATAAACTGTAACAGGCTGTTTTTCAGCTGATCAAAAGTTTAGGACCACATGCCTTTAAAATGCCAAATCTGTGCAAAGATGTGGATTCATTGTCATTTTCTGTCAGGTAGTCACACGTTGTGATGGCAAAGGCAAAAACTCTCCCTTTTTGAACGTGGTCGGGTTGTTGAACTGCATAAGCAGGAGAAATGCTCCCACTCACCTCATGGAAACGCTTGCATCAAGCATGCCGAAACGAATTTTTGTAGTGATAAACAATAACGGCGGAGCTACTCATTACTGAGTTCATGTTTGCAAGTTGGATTTCTGTTTTGGGGGGGGTTTAGTTTTTTTTTGGAGGTGTGGTCCTAAACTTTTGATCAGCTAAAAAACTGTCTGTTTCAGTTTATTCGTTGTTTTCATTAAATTGAATGCTCAAAAAATGTTTTGTCTCACTCTCATTTCTTCTTGTTGCATGTTGAAGCTCTACTTGGAACCTTGTTAAGATCCAGCCATGCTAAATCAGATTTTTTGCCATTTTTCAAGTGGTCTTAAACTTTTGATCAGGACTGTATGTTTACCCTCCCCTGTAATCACTAAAAACTTACCCCAATAAATTATCTTTAACAAGCTGAGACAGTGTGCATCATAGAGACATATTGGCAGCCATTCACTGGTTATATATGTTTACCCTCCCTTGTAATCACTAAAATCCTCTTTAACAAGCTGAGACAGTGTGCATCATATTGGCAGGGTTCCCCGCTCTTTGCAGACCCTTACACCACTGGTCTTAGAGTATTCCTGATCAATGAAAGGAAAATGGTCGGTTTTAGAAGTTTTTGGTAAATAGCAATGGGTTTAGTAGCATGCTACTCTGCAGTGCCCAGTTTTTCCAGCATCTGAATAGGATTTACAGAAACAGTGCTTCAGCGTATGTTATTGCCATCTGTATGACCCTAGGATACTTATAGCCTGAACATGAAGTGACAACTGAACATTTTGCAAGACACTTGTGTTATGCTAAAAGAAATCCTACCATATTGTTTATATGATTTGCATCGCTTTATTCAGCACTCACCAGATAAAACCACCTATGGCAAGAGATGCTTCCAGTGGTAACCTCTGGTGCAGCTTTACAGACTAGAGCAGTAGGTCTGCATCATCCACATATCTTAGCGAGGCTGTCCACAGCAACAGCAAGGACCTGGTAAATTAGTATCACTTAATGCTTTCTCCACACTGTAGATGAACTAGGCTTCATAGTGTTGTATAGTGCATCATTGGACTTGTCATTCAGCTACTCCTGTAACCATAGTGTAACACCACACCGGCCACTTCAGGACACAAAAACTGGAGCTGACAAATTGGAGCTCCCGAGTCCCAACCCTCCCCCTGCATAACTCGATAGCTCATTAACGGACTTATTTACAAGAGGAATTTTAATTGATATTCAGCTGTAGTTATTGACCACTGTAAGCCCCAGTGCTCAACTAATGTAAATCAATACAGTGAGAACTGGGTGCAGTCCTTGTAATGGCACAGACATGATGAAGTGTGTCAGGAGGAAGCCAACAAGTGACTGTTCTCATACTAAGTACTGCATATAGGAGGTAGATCTTGTGCCTGGAGGGGGCCGTATTTTATTCTTTACAAAAAATAAAGGCGTAATACCCAAATGATTATATCAGCAATTTATTTTTGTATTAAATACTTGCATACTAGATCATAGCATTACAATATGCAGTCAGCTAAAACCTTTATAGAGAGAGAAGGTTTGAAGCCTAGATGGCATGGCCCACTACATTTGATTTGGTAGCCATCAGGCAATACACCATAAAACAAACATGTATATATTGTCTAAATAATACAGGCAGAGTAGCCCTCCTTCCACATGCTGACCTCAATGATATAGCATACTCGTGTGTACTCCATGTACTCCATGTGTTATAAATGATAGATGTCACATTATTTAGACTGGTGACATGCTATACATATTCTATAACATGGAACCTCCAGCTTTATGGCAGTTACATAAACCAAGGACTCTTTATTTTCTTCCTGCATTTACATGTACGGCCATGATCTTTAATACCTTTTTATGTGGACTTTCTGTAATATTTTAGCATTGCCCTTTTTTTTTCTCCCATTTTTGCCCACGTCCAGAGTAAGGAAAGTGTAATGCACAATTCGTTCTCCCCTTCTAGTCGTCTGTTCTAATCTCTTGCCAAAGAACAGCTAAAGGAATGTTTTGATTGATTAAGGACATGTTGTAATTATAGGTAGTGTTGCAGGTCATAACCTTAATGCATACCTCTCACTAGAACTGGTCACTTTAATTAAGGGCAAAATTAAAACTAATGGCAGCTAATTTTGCCCAGTAAATGGCCACCCAGTCCTCTAATTGTGGAGAATAATGGAACTTGTCGGCTGCATTTTTCTTGTGAATTGGCATTTCTAAGATGCTCATGGTGGGGGTAGTTGGCTGTTTTCATTGGAGTGTCAGCATGGCAGATCTGATTATTCTTATGTAGTTAATAGCGATAGAAGAATATACAGTAACTTCAGTTCAGCTTCCTTCTACCCAACAATATGTATTATGTATAGGTAAGAATATTCTCCCTTCTCCAGGTATGAGTAGTGTCTATAGCTGGCGGAGCATATTTCTGTCATCCTTGTCCGCCCCGCTTAAAACCATTGCCTTCCCCTTCTTGTTGGATGATGTTGAACAGGGCAGCAATGACAGGGGGTGCTGTGCTGGGTAGTCATTTTAAATTGGTTAACCTCGTTCCAGCAAATAAATGTTATTCATTATACAATGTAAAGTTATCTAATTTTCCACTTTCTGTATCAATTCCACATTGTTCTCTTGGTTGCAGTCATTCAGTTGGAACAGTCCCTGTACACTTCCAGGAAATAAAACTGTGGATCAACAGCAGCTTGGTTTCTACATACCTCCAAAAATCTGAGTGGTCATATAATTAAAGGGCTTGTCAAGTGGGGAATTTTTTTTGGTAAAGGGCTCAGAATGGATTAGAAAAGAAAAAGCAGTAATACTCACCATCCCAGTCCATTGACACTGCCATTGTGATGCTTACCGGGTTCCACCTTGCCTCTGTTCTGGTCCTGTCTTAAGACACAAAAAGTGCATGCTCTATCACTGGCATCAAAGGTGACCCACCTTTTGTTTTAAGCCATTCTGAGTCCTTTGCCGAAAATATTCTCCCACTGGACAACCCGTTTATGTTGTTGCTTCTATAAATATGGATTACTGCCTGACTGAATAATGTTCTTTTATTTTAGAAGCAAGGGTTAAAAGCTTAGCTTTTCAGATCATGTTCTGTACTTGGCTTTCTTTGTTGGCAAAACCAAATTGTCTTCTGCAAGCTTCTGTAATCAGTAGCTTTGTTGGGCTCAGTTACAGCTCTGCAATCAGAGGATATGTTGGCTTATTCGTTCCACTGAGTCTCACACGCTCATGGCTGACACAGTAACCTCTTCTCAATAGACGCGTAGATTCCCAGTATCACAGCAGATTACAAGTTACACTTGCTGTATGTGAATCACACAGAATGCATTAGTACGATTATGTATAAAAAAAAACTGAGCATATGAATGTTCCTTTTCTGTCTTCCTGCAGGTTGCCGAGTATTTGAGTGCTCAGGAATCTGCTAAGTCTGCAAGGGTAAGTAACTTTTATACTTAGCTGTGGAAAAGCTGACTGAGCCTCCTTTTCTAGGTATTGCCTCTTCGTAGATTGTTTTATAGAGAGAAATTGGCCCGTATTGTTTTAGGAAATAGTCTCACTTTGCTTGTGATTGGTAAATGTACATGTATATGTGCTCTTGTAGACCCAAGGCGTGTTTACTAGGTTTCTTTTTCTTATGTAGTTGAACCTGTGGCGTTATGGAGACTTCCGGGCCGATGATGCCGATGAGTTTGGTTACAGACGTTAGGATGCCATTCCAAAGATGACAGAGACCCCTCCCTCTTCCTGGCTTTCCATCTCTCGCTTCCTGAGAAGAGCCGATCCAGCAAATAACACTGCATTCACTGGAAGAGGATTGCAGGGTTCCTCCTGGACAAGTATTTGCATCAATTGAAAACTTCCCAAATATCAGTGTAAACAGTTCATACAACATCTGCTAATTTTTAAGTGTTTGGGTATTATTTCCTTTTTTATTATGGAATATGAATTTACGTGGGCTGATAGTTTATTTTTTTATTTTTTTTTCTTGTAACTCAGTCCTTTTTCCACAAATCATGTTCTGCAAATTAAATCATGATGTTTTATCTGTCCAGTCCTTTATATCCCTTTAAAAATGTAATTGTTCCCTCCCACATCCAGTGTCCAGGGTCATATGTTTTGTCTTGTGTATTTAATGGCTCAATAAAGTACAGCGTTATAAGTACACAGTGGTGTGATGTAATGCAGAGATCTGAAAAATGTGCGTATAATTGTGATCTAAATTAGACAGCCGCTTCAGCATATACCTCTCTATAACCAATGTAGAAAAGAATATACTGCAATACAGCACATACATTTACATTACACAACATTTTCTAGATAACTAGGTAATTGGCTATCAAGCAAGATTATTTGTCTACAGTGACTGTTTTTGGGTATTTTTGCTTGTATTAAAACCTTGTGATGCTTGTCAGATATACACATGTACAAAGAAAACAAAATAGAAGTATAGAATTTGCTACACACAAATTTAGTTCTAAATGAGTTAAGCCAAAACCTCACACACCTACATACAGTTGCACAGTCCAGTATCCATATGCCACATCTTTCTATAGTTGCACAGATTGGCTTCTATGAGGGGTCTATTAATAGGGAATGGTCACCAATTTTTTTTAAAATTGGTTTATATATTTATATAGAGCTAGTTATCAGATCTCCTTCGACCTTCTTTATGGAAATTTTTTTTTTTTTCTCAGTGGTGATCTTTTAATGACTTTTGTATTCAAGAATCTTCTTCCCAAAGTCCTTCAGTGTAAAATCACCTTTGATCCATACAGGGTATAACATACTCATTATTATTATTATTTTTAAACATTTTGAAACCACAAATTCACATAAAAATGTAGCATCAGTGAAACATGGTCTTACTCTTTACAGGGAATTGCTTAGACCATTATGCAAACAATCAAGTTTATTCCATTACAGAATTGGTGTCAAGTAGAACCTAAAAGAGAACTAGATCAACACACAGTTCGGTGGTGAACTCGAGGCCAACCATGAATAAAATAAATTGAAAATGTGGTTCAATCATAGTGGAGTGGAAAATTGAGGAAAGGAGAGCAAAATATATAAATTGATGGAGAGAGGGGGAGAACTAAATTAAATTCAATGTCTGAGAGCAGTCCAGTATTAATGGATACCATACACCTGTGAGGGACATGTGGATGAGAGCATATTGAATTCCCAGAAGTTAAATCTTTTCAAATTTCTTGTGTGCGTTAAGAAGAATACAGGTTAGTTTTTCGTTGCTGGAGATTTTATTTTATGGAAGGGAACTGAACCTTTTTGTCCCGGTCCATTTGTCTGTCTTGCAACTAAAAGATGAAAGGTAATTGAAATTGCATATAGGTAAGAGAAGGGGGGTTAAGATGAAATGGGGCTAATTTGTGATTCTTGTGTATAAAAAAAGACATGCAATCTCTGGAGTAGGCCGACAACCTGAGTTCAAAACCTGTTTGACTTGGGACAGGATCGCCAGTTTTGTAAGGAATCGCCTATCACGAAAGGATGTGGTGGGACTAATACCAATGCAAGAACTTTATATGCTGTTTCTATAATGGTAACATTAAAGGGGTTGGCCACTTTCTGGCTACTGTTGACCAACGTATATGCAAGATGATTACATGGCACTTACTAATATAGCCTTTGATACTCTGACATTTTCTATATTTCATTAGCCTTGTCACCTTGTTTAGCATATCTTTTCTTCTCTCCACATAGAGGTCCTGTCCATAAAATGGCTGCAGATGAAGGGCCATGTGACCACATCACTCGGCCTCCCCCATTAAACACACTGCACTTGCGTTAAACTCCCAACAGTGGCAAGTGTAGTGTATTTTAAAGGAGGAGACTGATTTTCCTGGTCACATGACTCCATCAGGATCTATTTTGTGCTCAGGACCTCTTTGCGGACAGCACAAAAGACTTGGCAAACAAAGGGCATGCCTTATGAAATATAGAAAAACGCAATTAATAGTAACAAAGGCTGTACTGTACAAATACATTGATCAAAGCTAGAAAGTGGCCAATCCCTTTAGACCAATAGGAAACTGAATCTCACATGAAAGTCTGCTATGATTATGATTTGTCAAGATCTTGGTGCCATTTATCAACATATGCATGGGACATTTGTTTATTAATAAAGAATATTAAAGGGGTATTCTGCTTGTTATACCTCTATCCACAGGATAAGGGGATAACTATTAGATTGAGGTTCTTGGATCCCCTACTGATCACAAGAATGGATACATTCTGATCCCCCGAAATGAATGGCCAGTCAGGTTGAGCATGCACACATCACTCACTATTTACAGAACTTCCACAGAGATGAATGGAGCAGCAGTTCAACCTGCCCCTCCTCGTGCTGGGTAGGGTTCTCAGCAGAAGAACCCCCACTGATCAAATATGTATCCCAGTCCATATTATAGAGCAGTGATGCCCAACCTACGGCCCGCGGGTGGTTTAATGTGAACGCTGCTCTGGTTCGGACCAATCTTATATATATCTACAAAGTCCTTTTAAAGCGCTCCAATTTTTCTTTAATATCGATAAAGGCTTTTAGTAGATTATTCCATCGATCTTGGCTCTTATTTCACCAAAAGCGTTTCAGAGTGTTTGCCACTCCTTTCTCGGTGCACCGCCAGGAGCAGGAGAACACGTGGGACGGCAGCGCACGAGATCATAGCAAATAACGGCAACCTCCTCACATAGAAGATACGGAGGTAAGGTGCACATCCACACTATACCACCAACTGTAAGTAATGTATGGAGTATAATAAAAAAATAAATCATACCATCAAATAGCTGAATATGTGGCCACAGTGACTGACACAAAGCTGTCACACAATTAATCACTATATATAGTGTATTACACCATAAATGTGGAACATATAGTCAGAGGATTGAAATATTTGAACAATCACTCTGTTTTTTCCAAAGAAGGACTGTTACAAGAAACTGTTATATTGAATACAAGGATGGACATTATGTACTAAAGGCCTTTAGTCCTCATTTTATAGATAGGTCGATTTTGAAAACCTTACAGTACAGTGAATAAATGATATGCTTTAAGTGGGCTGTCGTTTCTGTCATATATATATATATATATATATATATATATATATATATATTTATATAACACACCACTTATTTCATCTATAGCAATACTGGGGAGGCTGTATGTTTGATAGACGACACATTATGATGACTCCTACTTACCTATGATATTTAATATTTTACTATACTTTTTAAATTTGTCATTTTTTATATTATATTTTTTTAAAATATTTTACTATGTATGTATTTGAGATGTGTTAGATCACATAGGGAATGTGTTTACAATAAACAGTTTACAGAACTTAGAAGTCTCTGAGCAATCCTAGATGAAGTCTGCCTATCTAATCTATCTATACCTTATTCCAAAGACGGTAGTGGTTAATAAGTTGGCTCACAGAAATATTTTAATTTGTCAGACCCTGAAGGAGTGTTGTGATGTCAGGCTCAAAGGTTGGGGGTGTAAATGGTTTTGAAGCCATAGTGGAGTACAAAAAAGTGGAACTTGTACTTCATGAAATGGTGATCCATATACAGTTAGTTGTGTTAAAAATAATAGCAGTCAGACATCACTAACCTGATCAATAACTGTTTTTGGTAGAAATTATATTTCCACATGGCAAATAATTTACTAGCAGGTATAGTAGAGTAATAGAAATCCAACTGACCCAACAGTCATGCCATGCATGCTGCTGATTCTGTGTAATTGAATCACTAATCGAAAGGGGCATGTTCAAAATAATAGCAGTGTGGAGTTCAATTAGTGAGGTCATTCATGCTTTGAAAAACAGGTGGCAGTTATTGCCCTTATTTAAGAAAGGAAGGCAGCAAATCAATAGAGAAGAACTGTGGAATGTAGTCCAATCATCCTGGGCTGGAATACCTGTTCACAGGTGCCAGAAGTTGGTTGACTCCATGCAACACAGATGTACAGCGGTTCTCAGAAACAGTGGTTATACAACTAAATATTAGTTCAGTGATTCAAAGTAAAGCAAAATCTTCAAACATTTCTCAGTTTATATAGTGAATGTTTTTAAAGAAGAATACAAACACTGCTATTTTTTTGAAAAGTCTAATTTTTTTTAGAGGAACAACAAAAATTTGATTATTTTTCTTCATGTTCTGATTTGGAATACAATGTGTAGTGTTCCCAATGCATTTGTGTGTATGGAAAAAAAGCTTTTAGAAGGACTTTGAGCTTTATTCACTTTTTTTTTTTTAATCTCTTTTTATTGTCATTTTCATAACTGAGATAAGTCTCACATTTAAAAGTGATCACAAAAAGTGTAAACAAGAGTTACAATAAGGAAGGTGAGACAATTAAAGCCTCTTATGAGTGAAGGTAAGTCAGGGGTGATAGGGTGAGGGTCATGGGGGGGAAAGGGGGGGACAATAGAGGTGAGAGGGGTGAGGGTACATTTGATAACACAAGTATGAATGTAAATCATTACAGTATTTCCAAACAGGTCCACAATCAACAGTATCATTTACAAATTGCAACTTCAAGTAAGAGAATGTCAACCTGGATGGAATATACCGGTTGGATCATAACTAGTACTCCCATCCTGAGGTCTAACTAGGGCATAAATAATAAACTTTGAACTGTCGATAATATTGAAGGAACTGACGATCTGGAACAGTCTTGCGCAATCCAAGGGGAGATAATATGTGTTTGAGTAGTTAGTGATATTTCCTATCTCGAGGTCACACGGATGTCTATAGAAAGAACATTGTGATGGACTAGGGTTGACTGGGGGGATGCCTATAATCCTTCCAAGGTTTCCATAACTTATCAAATTTTTCATGAGTTCTGTTTGACCAACTAATTCCTCCATTAAGTAGATTTGATCTACCTTAGAGTGCCATTGTTCTAGGGTCGGGGGTGTGGGACTAAGCCATTGAAGTGGAATTAAGTCTCGCCGCCTGGATCAGCAAAGTAGCTAGGTCTTTAGATGAGGGGTACCACTGATTGGTTGGAAGCCAAAGGAGTATTGATTGGGGGGAGAAAACCCTGTTAGATTGACATATCTTGTTAATTTCCTTCCCAATCAGATCCCAGAACGGGCGGATTTGAGGGTGTCACGACCACCCCCGTTTAAATCAGACTTCTGACCGCCAGGACGCCCCAGCGTGGAGAAAAGCCCAAACAGTCAATCCTGCACCCCCCTTATTTTCTGCTGCCACCACGTTCGTGAGTGAACGACTCTATAATTGTAGGGATAGGGGTTCGGACCACTCACAGATCAGCCCCACTATCACACTACAAGCTAACCCAATCGAGTCATAAAACAGTTATGTCTCTAATATCAGTCTACTCTAAAACAGGTAGGTCTCTTCAGGGCGTACGAGTACTTTGTTGCAGTGGAGCTTAGAGCAATAAGAGAGACAATTTAAAAGATATGAAAATATCTTTTACTATAAGTAACACAGAAGTGAAACAAACAATGCATACAAAAATTTACAGAAAAATATTACAATTGCAAGCTGGAATCATGTGGAAAATAAACAGGGATAAAAAGAGAAATACTATCTTGGATTTTGCCTATGCAAAATCCAGGCACAAACTTACGTTCCAACGGACAGCCTATCGGCGATGTGACCACAGGGCAAAAAGCTCCCCTCTCCCATTGCGCACTGACCTTTATGCCCCATTCTGTGGGAGGGTAAGGGGGGTTGGCCCAGCCAATCGCTGGCCAAGGGCTGCACGGTGGGTGTTCCTGAAGGAGGGTTTTGGGAGGGCTTATTCGCCCCTCCCTGCTGCTGGCCAGGCCACTTTTCCCTAATTTTACAAAAGAGGCCCATAACTTTGCCGGCGTAATAAATATGAAAAACCGGGCACTTGTGCGGGGTCCCCCATGATTTTCTGGACGATTCTATGGGTGACACCCCACCTCTCTCCCCTCCAGGTGACTAGTAACCCATTTTCCAGTCTGGGAAGACCCCAGAGCTGCCAAGTTTGGACTCTCCTGGTTCCTCTGGGTGAGAGGTGCACTTTGAGGGTACCTACATTTTTGGGTCATAATTCCATATAGCCCCAATATGCTTTTTGGGGTTCTCAGAGCACGGTTTACATGTCTCTCCTATGCGCTCCCCCCTCCCAGCTATCTCTGCTTCTGATGTGTAAATTGAGCAGGCTGCAAGGAAGGGCCAACTAGCATGTGTTTAGCTTTCATGGTTTCAAGGTGGGCAGGAGACGCATGGGCTGGGGTCTGTCCTTAGAAGCTTTCCAAGGTGTGAGGTGATCTCAGCAGGGGGTGATTGGAGTCTGTGGTCTCCAAAGGGCTACAGGAACGACCATATATGGACATCCTGTTCCCAGATTAGACGTGGTTAATTTTTCTAAACTGACAGTCATTTTATAATAAGATCCGGACAGGGACGTGACATCGCGTCACAGAGGGCATGACCAAAGGATATGTCCCAGAGAACCAGTGTGAGCTGAGCATCTCTAGCACACATCCGACAGTGATAGGCCCATTACAAATAGTTTTTGAGGGTCATTGTACCAGCGTGTTATTGTCTTATGAGTGCTCCTGTAATTTTACGCATCTCGAAAATCCTTGGGAATTTCGATGTATGCGTGCGATCTCCTGAGCGGAGATGGATATATTGAGATCTTTTTCCCAGGATCTGATATAGGAAGGAACCACTTGGTCTAAGGGGGTAATCAGCGCCCTGTACAGGGTAGATATGCAGTGTTTCGGGCAAGATTCCAACATGGATAGTCTCTCAAACCACGTGGGGTCTGCCTGGGCCCGAGTATTAGACAGTAAGGTCTTGAGGGAACTCTGTAGTTCCTGGTTTGCTATGAAGTTGCTTTCTGGAATGGCTTGAGAGCAATAGTTTGGGATATTATCAGCTGAACCGACCTCTTGGAGCAGGGAAGAGATCATGCTATTCTTCAACCCCTTCCAAAAATAGGGTAGGTCGTGGGTGTGTGTGCAAAAGATAAGGGATATACTTTGCAGGTAGGGTCTGGGGTGGGGGCTGCTGTTTGGTGTAAGGACCGTATGGTTTGGTATATACCCTTTGTGAGGTTGTGTGGGGTGGAAGAGGTGTTACACAGCCCCCACAGACCCGCCGATTGAACATCTGACAGTAGGTCTGCCTCAATATCCGAGCCCAGTATTCTATATTTTGGTATGCACAGCTGTAGCCACCTTTTCAATTGGATCGCTTTATAATAGTGCTCCACATCCGGCGACCAAAACCTCCGTGAGCTCTGTGCCTTATAAGTTTGAGGAAGGAAATCCTGGGTTTCTTACCCCTCCATAGAAAGATCGTAAAGGTTTGTCTGACTGTTTTGAAAAATGACTTTGGGAGAGATATCGGTACCATTTGTAACAGGTACGTGAGTTTGGATAGGATATATGTTTGTAGGAGGTTCTTTCTACCTATCCAGGACAGCCACGGCAAAGCAAGAGAGCTCAGCTGCTCCTGAATCTTTTTCACTAATGTAGAATAGTTTAGTTTATATAGAAGGAAGGGGTCATTGGAGAGAGTTATCCCTAGATATGGTAGAGAGTTAGGGTTCCACTTAAAGGGAAAGCTATCTTTTAATAAATGAATCGTTTGGGTCGAGAGGTTAAACCCCATTGCCTCCGACTTAGAATAGTTTATTTTAAAATTGGACAGTTTGCCAAACTCAGAGAAGGTGTCTAAGACATGTGGGAAGCCTTTTGTGGGATTCGATATCAAAAGCATAAGGTCGTCCGCAAATGCAGCACACTTATGTTCCGTTTTACCAATCGTTAGACCCCTTATACGTGAATCATCTCTGAATGCTTGTAGCAGTGTTTCCATTACAAGTATGAAGAGAGAGGGCGACAGGGGGCAACCCTGGCGTGTCCCATTTATGATGGGGAAGGGCTCCGACAGTGTGCCATTAACTTACTCTTGCTCCTGGGGATCCATATAAAGACATGACCTCCGCGTATAAAGGGATCTGGCACTCCAAACCTATGCAGAGTTCTTTGCATATATAGCCAATTTACTCTATCAAAGGCCTTCTCCGCGTCTGTGCTGAGGAGGACCAGCGGAGAAGACCTCCTACGCACCCAAAAAGCTTAATTTATCAATCTACACGATTGGGAGTTCCCCTCTCGTCCCAGTACAAAACCTGCTTGTTCTGGGTGGACTATCTTTGGTATGAGGGGGGCAAGTCTAGAAGCTAGGAGTTTAGCCCATATCTTGACATCTATGTTTAACAATGATATGGGACGATAATTTCCACATTCTTTGCTATCCTTCCCTTCTTTGTGAATTATGGTAATAGTGGCCTCCAAGGTCTGTTTTGGTAAGGGGTTCCCATCTAGAAGTGCCTGGCACCACTTAGTTAGTTCTGGGGTTAAGACGGATAGAAATTTCTTATAATAACCTACTGGTAGGCCATCTGGCCCCGGGGCTTTGCCCATAGGCATTGAGCTAAGGATTTTAACAACTTCACCTTCTGTGACCGGTTTAAGGAGAGAGGAACTATCTGTTTCCTGTAAACTGGGGAGGTGCAGGTTTGTCAGGAAGCTAATCTATTAACTGCCTCTTCATGTCCTGAGTATGTTCTGTGTGTGGGGTCTGGTTAGGGGGGTCAATATTGTACAATTTGGAGTAGAACGAGCAGAACTCCCTTGCAATATCTTTAGTCGTGGCTACCTGTGTCCCTTTATCTGTTCTGATTGCGGCAATATGTCGTGTCTTGTTTATTTTCTTTATCATGTGTGACATCAAGCGGTTGCCCTTATCCCCATGGAGATAGAATTGGGCTTTGGAGTATTGATAAGCCTTAGCACATCTGATGAGGAGTTCTTTTAGCTGTATCCTAAGGGACTCAAGCTCGGCCTGTAGTGGCAGAACAATTGATCTTTTCTGCTTTGTTTCTATGGAGGTTATTTGTCCTATCAAGGAGTTTATTTTGTTCTGCCTCTCTTTCTTGATTTGAGAACCTAGGGCTATAAGTTCCCCCCGGATGTAGGCCTTGTGTGCTTCCCATGTTATAGTTTGCGACGTATCCGTGGGGTCATTATCTTGGAAGTATAGTGCGAGTTTTTTTAGCAATATTGGAAGAGTGACGCTCAGAGTCCAAAATGGTCTCATTGAGACGCCACGCCCACTCCCTAACAGGTAGGTTAGCAAAGGAAAAAGTAGTGGTCACCGGAGCGTGATCATAAACAGTGATGGGGTCTATAGTTGAATCACGCACCATGTCTACATGGGATTGAGAAATAAATATGTAGTCCAGGCGTTTGTATGTATGGTGTACTGCTGAATAAAATGTGTAGTCCCTGTCAGAACTGTGTATAATCCTCCATGTATCTATTAGTCTGCATTCCTTCAATAACAGCTGGATGCCTCCTATCGTCCTTTGGGATTGAGCAGTGTCACCCATGGATGCATCTAATGAGGGATTGAGCGAGACATTGACATCTCCACCTACCATTAGGATTCCTTCCGCAAAATCCCTGAAGCTCTTGAGGGTAGATTTAATCCATTTGTGCTGACGCGTATTAGGCGCATTAAGACACGCCAAGGAAACCGTAACCTGGCCTACCTTGCCTTTCACGAATATAAATCTACCTTCCGGGTCCAGTTGGGTCCCTGAAGTCATAAAGGGTACATTTCTACTAATGGCTATGCTGACCCCTCTGGCGTCTTTGTGGTATGTGTTGTGAAACCACTTAGAGAATTTAGATTTCGGCAGGTTGGGAACCTTCCCATTCTTAAAATGTGTTTCCTGTAGGAAACATATGTCACTTTTGCTTTTTCTTAACATGGTGAAAATCTGAGAGCGTTTCTGAGGTGTATTAAGACCTCTCACATTGAAGGTGGTCACATTAATTAACGCCATGAGGGGTCAACAGGGTCCATCATCGAGATAAGTATATTGGTCACCCAAGTTAATCTGCACCAGAAAGTGTAATTGGGGAGAAACATAAGCACGAACATGTGTCTCAATAACATTGAACACAATCCTTGGAGCAAGGATGATGTGGTGTACTGCGGATAAAACCGCCACATCGGGATGTGGGGGCGGGGGATGGTGCCAAAAGAGCATCCTAGCCCGGGTCCTCACATCCATGCTCCTAGAAGCTAATGTATAATACCTGAGAGCTATGAAACTCAATAAGGAGAGCAAAAGATGAGATATAACACAGCAGTGTAAACATAGTGGGATAAACTCGGATCACAGCATGCCTGTTATGAGACTAAGCATAAGGTTATTTATGAGCCTGTGTACTAATAAACCATTTTGATTCAGAGGGTGTAGGTGGCTTCCGGAGTATCCCACCCCTGTGAGTGGGCCTCAGCAGAGTGAGAATGGCACTTATTCACTGAGGGCTTGAATATTGGGGTCTGTGCCATGTCAGATACCCGCATTGTTGGTGTATTAGGCAACGTAGCATACCCTTGAGGTATCAGCAGAGTCTGTACTCTTAAGGTGTCAGCAGTGTCTCTCATAGGGAAGAAGTTAGTCATGGACTTTCAGGGCTAACTCACTGCCATTTCCAGTGTACCAGGAGCCAAGAGGAGCAACGGTTATAAGCACAGACTCAGTAGAGTAGATCATCTGTTGCTGTGGGCCTATTGATGGTCAGCCCGTCTTTTGTTGTTGAATTTCGGTCTGGCAACTGTCTTCCACGGTTCACTTGGCGGGAGGCAAGGCAGTTTGCCCGCAAGAGAGTCTACGGGTAGCCAAGAGTCTATCTGGACTGGTGCGACCCCCAATATGGACCAGGCCTCAGATAGGTCAGAGGGATTGCGCACAACACATCTGCGGCCATTTTTAGCAATGGACATCCCGAAGGGGAATAGCCATTTGTACAGAACTTCCTGGCTTCTGAGCTGTTCCGTAAGGGGCCTGAGAATTCGCCTCTTTGCTAGTGTGGAGGGCGCTAAATCTTGAAATAGGAGAATAGAGTCAGTGTACCTGATATCTTTGGTGTTTCGCGCGGCTTGCAAGATGGCAGCTGTGTCTCTGTAGCTTAATAGCCCACATACCACGTCTCTCGGGGGTTCATCCGCTTTGGGTCTGGACCTGAGAGAGCGATGGATCTGCTCTATAACAATGGAGGCTGCTCTTTATTCCCCCAGCAGATCTGTAAATATCTTCATGGCGGCTGACTCAAAGTCTTCAGTTGCCACCAGTTCTGAAAGGCCTTTGAGACGGAGATTCCTCCTCCTACCTCTGTTTTCTTGGTCCTCTATCATGAGGTGGGTAGTATTCAGCGAGGAGGCATGCTGCTCCAGCGTCTGTTCGAGTGCAGCACTATGCTCAATCATGCGATCATGGCGAGATTCCAGCTTTTTAACACGCTGGCCTAGAGATCTCATCTCATGGCTGAGGTCATGTATCTCCTTCACGAGCGGCGCGATCGATTGTTGCAGCGTGGCTTTAAAGAAAGCTTTTGTGAGGGCGCCACTATCTTCCTCTTGGTAGTCTCCCGCGCATGACACCGCATCGCTTTCTACATTTTCTTCGTCCGCCGGAATCCTGTCTCCCTCGTCCCGCGCCATCTTGGAAGCGCGCGCTGGGGACATGACGCTCTTCTTGTAGAGGTATTTGTCCATCTCCGCCGGGTTTTTCTGCGAGCTGGAGTGCCTAGGAGCTTCTCTGGGTTTGTCTCTCCAATTTTTACCATATTGTCTCAGGTATTCCTGTATATAAGCTGAAGAGCACGGACTTTAGAGGAAGGAGATCTCTCCTACAGCTCCGTCTCCATCAGCGGCTAGGCTCCGCCCCCCCTTCACTTTTTTAAACACGCTGCTATTATTTTGAACACAACTGTATGAAGAGATGGAATTAATGGAAGCAGTAAAAAGTCTGTGCGCAGAGCTCTCACTAGTTGCAGCTTCAGTTTTGGGTAAGTTGAATAACATTTGGGGTCACCTTGACTGGTAAAATTAGTTTTGGGAGTAATGTTTAGTGTATTTCTCATGTACACATGTACATTGTACTATTGATCAATGCAAAGTTTGTTGAAAGTTTAGCTACTGTATGCTTTAAACCGTCACTTTTAATATAAAAACGAATGGTTTGCCACGTCCTCTAAGAATGAGATGAAACAATCCCTCCAGGCCCATTGTTAATCTTTCCTAAACCTTTTCATTCAGCCAGGGCAAGTCATTTGTTATGCAGCCATTAGCTGTGCCTAGCAGTATGCCAATACACGTGAACACATTTTTAACTGGTATTATGCTTCAAGCAAAAGAGAAGAAAATATGTATTCACTGTTTAATGAATGGATATGCAAATCCCAAATATGCTTTGTGATTCAATTCTTCAGTTATATTCCTCCCCCCCCCCCCCCCTTTGTAGATTTCACTGTAACTGGGGCATACTTATGAGCTGTAGTTACAGGGGAAACTGCTATATATTCTGATATTACTCGCAGTCAGAGCTGACTTAGTTCTGCCACTCAGAGGTCACCCAATGATTACTTGATTCCAGTAGGGCCAAATTTGCAACATGTCTTCTCTCCCACAGATATATTCCTACATATTTCACTTATTGCAATGCAGTGGGAAAACAGTCTGTGGCAGAACTCATATGTAACACACACAAAATCCCCAGACACTACCCATGGAAAAGAATGAATCTGCTTCTGTGGAAGCAGATCCTATTTTTAA